>NC_068408.1:6308824-6603824 GCF_023724105.1 Carassius gibelio | reverse complement strand
CCGAACTCAGTGATCAAGACATCACAGAGAAACAAATGAGCGATAAAGAGACGCATGATGACAACACGGCATTGTGAATGAAAGCCTGACGCATCTTTCATTGATTATCTTTCTAACCAACCAAAGCATGATTAATCAAACACGCTAATTAAAAATCCAACCACTTGGCAGGGCGGAACAGCAGCAGTCATCAGGGACTGACTGTAAGGTGACTAATGACTCTAATTTACCATGACTTAATTAGAGAATGATACAAAGTGATGTCTGAAGATCTGTGTGGCATGACGGTTGAGACCCTCAGAAGACAGCAAATTCACCAAAACAAAAATACATCATATGGTTTGTCATGGAACTTACCCTGACTCGACCCACGAACGCATTGGCCTCTTCCTCCCTCACGGTTAGGTTTCTGAGTAGAGTGAGGTCGAAGCTGGGGTCGTTGTCATTAACATCCGTGATGACGATGCTGACAGTAGCCGTGGAAATCTACAAATAAGGACAGAGTAATTAAATATCATCAGGAATGAATTAAATAAGTAAGAATGACAAGTTCAGGATCAACATTCTTGCTGGTCCTGAAACTAAATGATTTTACTATCTTAGAAATGATTTTTGAGGTTGGTAATGGTAATAAATCTTTGGTAAGAATGTAATTGAATGGCAACTAAGAATGATTACGATTATGGCAATATAAAAAAAAAGGGAAAAAAAAAAGGAAAAACTCAAATTTACAATAAAATTAATTCAAAATCATTTTAGCTAATTATTATTATTATTATTATTTATTTCTGTTTGTCAGATGGCATATTGTAAAGCTTAACAACCCATCTGACTAAAAACTAATAAAAAAACTAAAATTGGTAATAAAATAGAAATAAAAATAAAATAAAACTAGCTAATTTATTTATTGTATATATATATATATATATATATATATATATATATATATATATATATATATATATATATATATTATTTTTATATTTTAAAATACACATTAATGTTTAGATTAATGTTCAAGGCACTACAAAGCACTAGACTGTGCTGAGAAATAAAATGGCATTAAATATTTTTAATGATACTAGTTCCAGCATTCATTTATGCAGCCCTAAAACACTTAAACCTAACTTATTTATATATAAATAATAATAATAATAATAATAATAATAATAATAATAATAATAATAATAATAATAATGGAAAGAGAATAAAATCTAAATACTAAATTAAAAATAAAAGCATTTATGCTTAAACATACATCTGAAAAATTTGGTTATGAATTGTTTTTTAGTGCCTATATACATACAAAAAGCCCAGTCCTGACAGTTCTACTGAACCCTGGAGTTCAGTGTGCTCTTGCTGTCAAACCCTGAACCTTTCACAGCATTCTCTCTGACAATCACCATGCTGCTGTCTCTTGCCTTTTTAAATATTGAAAATGACTTCCCTGGAAAAAAAAAAATTAATAAATAAATAGTGTCACCATTTAGTTTCTGACTCTATTCCAGAAACACATTTGCAGAGATGTAATTAAATCATAAGCAATTGAGTTCCTGGGGCTTAAAAGTTTAATAGCACACAGTTATGAATATAAATTCAACTGATCAGTCAAGAATCACATGTAGAGTTTAAATCCCAGTGGGATGTGCATGAAAAATTAATTCACAAAAAAAAAAAAAAAAAAAAAAAATGTAGTCATAGATGGAGTTGTTGTTTGGCAAAAACATGTTCAGGTGCACTATAATTTTCCCCCCCTACAATTCTGTCAAGAGGCATCAACACCATCAAACACACACACACATACACACACACAGACTGAAGGACAAGTGCAATACGAATGTGCTGAACCTCACTGAAGCCTGTTTGATCTCAAGAATGTGAGCTGCACTGAATATTTCATTAGATATCATTATAATGCTTTAAGAGGTGGAGGTCAGGTAAATTACATTGATTAATTAACCACTTTGCACTTTCTATGTCCATGATCTGAAATGTAAATGATTTAATGGACTTGTTTGACCAGATGAAAGTCATTTTGCCCAGTCATGTTGCGCAGGGAAAGATGAAGGCACGTCCTTCTGACTCAAAACGCTTTTAATGTGCCTGTCTTCCTAGAAAACTCCCTCTTCATC
The DNA here is from genome assembly GCF_023724105.1 of Carassius gibelio. NCBI lineage: Eukaryota > Metazoa > Chordata > Actinopteri > Cypriniformes > Cyprinidae > Carassius > Carassius gibelio. Next base: position 6,601,692 of record NC_068408.1, on the reverse strand, counting down.
GGCTCTACATATATCAGCCCGTGTTTGATAAATGAGCTTCATGCAGTCATTTAGCACTCCGGCGTTTCTCTGTTTGCTCAAGTTCTCTCATTAGAGAAGCTAAGCCGATAATACAAGTAAATGTTCTTTTAAAAAGGTGAATGTGTTTAAACAAGATGTGCACTGAGTCTCATTACAGAACATCCTTGAGAAGTTTTTGACAGTAATGACTATGCAAAAAAAAATAATAATAATAATAATTAATGAATAACAAATTTTATAGAAATATGGAGTTTTTTCCAGCTTGGTTTATGGGTACTTTTGTGAAAATATGCATTTAAAGCAACACTAGAATGTGGCATGACACATATTATATGAAAGATATGAAAAGAGGTTGTGAAGAGATCAGACGTTTGAATCAGAGCAGCTGTCAGTCAGTGTAAAAGTGCTGATTTTGGGGATGGGTGCAGTCTCACCCCTCCTGGGTGGCCGTCAGATGCCGTGACGATGAGGCGATACTGGTCAATGGTCTCTCTGTCCAGAGGTTTGGCCAGCAGCAGAAGACCTATACTGAACAGACACATAACATTTTCTTTTGTTTTTCTATTTAAATATACAGTATATATTTAGCTGCACAATCTCAGAAACCAACTACTGCCCTGATCAATATTAGCAAAGAACATCATTGTACATAATATTACTGTATTGCTTTTCTTCATTATGCCTTGAAAAAAGTAGATTTTTATGCTATAGTATTTTTTTTATCTCGATTGTATTCATTCATAATATTTTTTTGTGATTTTGTTCATTACTAACACCTTAATACAGTTTTTATAGGTTCGTGTTATTGTCATTATTTTGAATAATTATTTGGCAATGCTGTATGTAAACATAATATTGTAATATTGTCAATAAATTACTTTAAATGGAACTGATATATATATACACACACACACACACACACACATATATATATATGTATATATATATATATATATATATATATATATATATATATATATACATATGGTGATTCAAGATGTGTCACATCAATGATGGCAAACATCATTAGGTCTCATAACCTAATCATGATGTACCAAATTATGCAAATATTCAAATAGCACAAATGAGATTTGGGAGAAAAAAAGTGCCAATCTATTGAAAAATAAAAATCTATTGCAGCTGCTCAGAGTAATGAATCAAACAGGCTATTCCTATCACATTTTTAACATGCTTTTAGTCATTTTTGTTTTATTTTTTTTTTAATCTTGACAGCTCCTCCAATTTAATTACATAGAAAAACAATCAACATAAACAACATTTTTAGAATAACATGAGTGTGAGTAAATTATGACAGAGTTTCACACGTACGTTCAACATGTACTCAGAACACAGAATGACCTGTAAAATCAGAAACTGTGCCTTGGAAATTGTATTCAGGATTACATTTTTGGGTGTGTTTGTGTCGAGACCATAATTTACACAATTCCTTTGTTGAATCAGCTGCTAAAACAATCAATGTAGATAGTAAATAAACATTGATCTCTACATGTGCAATTCAACAACCAATATCTGTGATCATCCACGCTGAACCGGCCATTATCATTTGTAGACCAATAGGATTTCTGTGAATCACCAGGCTCATCCTACAGTGAGCTCACACGTGTGTGTGTGTGTGTGTGTGTGGGGGGGGAGTGGTGGATGAGGATGGACAGACAAGATCCTGTTAACATTACAGTCACACACAGCAGAAGAAGCAGGCTGCTGTGCTGCTTGCTCATGTGTGTGTGTGTGTGTGTGTGTAGAATTATATTCCTCCTCAGTTGACCTCTACAAAAGCGATATTGAACGTGTCCTCTGAAGCCTGCGAAACAGCCGTATAAAACACTTCAGTAACTGGGATTCTCTTTTCTTTCGGCCTCACAAACCTTCTGCCAGCCACACAGCATTCAAGGCAAAGTCTTTAAATTTTAACATCCCTTTTTAATGACTCTTCAACTGTCTTTGCTGTTTCTTCAACAGAAAAAAAATCCTTTGTAAGACAAATCAGTGTAAGAGGGTTTTATTTCAGCGGTCACCTCACAAAACCTCTCCACATTTTTACTAGTGACATTACTGATAATATTAATCAAGAGAAGAGAAGAGAAGAGAAGAGAAGAGAAGAGAAGAGAAGAGAAGAGAAGAGAAGAGAAGAGAAGAGAAGAGAAGAGAAGAGAAGAGAAGAGAAGAGATGTAGTCAGTAAGAAAGCCATATCACATGAGATTTGAAGATAGCTGATAGATTTAGAAGAGACAAGTTGAGATGAGATGAGATGAGATGAAGGAAAATGAGGCAAGGTAAAATAAATAGAGGAGATAAGGTGAAAAGAGAAGAGACTAAATTAAACTAGATGAGAAAGATGATTATTGACACAAAGAAACAATTAAAGGTGAGATGAGATGAGACATGATATGATGAGATGTGATGAGGCAAGATGAGATGAGACAAGATACAAAGATAAGGAGATGTGATGAGACCAGATGAGATGAGAGGAGATATGAAGATGAGATGAGACAAGATAAGATGAGATGTGATGAGGCAACATGAGATAAGACAAGATATAAAGATGAAACGGAAAAAAAAAACACTTAAGGAGGCTCATTCAGCGGTCTCCGTGCCAGAAAACAGTCAACAAAGTAAAATGATCTCAAACATATGACAAACTCTCTTCATTTTATCAAATGATCATAATCAAATCTATTCATTTTATAATCCTGCTACTAACATTTTATTCAGACTAAAACCCCATTAATTCAAGTGAGGAAGCATTGTGTGTGTGTGTGTGTGTGTGGCTTTTGCACATCCTGTCATGCCGGTGACTGCGTGCATCCAATAGATGATCAATTATATAGATCAATTAACTGATTTTTTATTTAAACGACAATCGATCATGCAAATAATCTATATTTTTCAGCCCTAGATGAGATGAGATGAAATATGAAATGAGGCAAGATAAGATGAGATGTATGCGCTGACACCCTCTTGGTTAGTGCACCATCATATAGTTCAACTGTGTTCGGGGCCCGAGTTCGATTCCCATTTTAAAGTTCATCACTCCCCACCTCCACCCAATGCATTCCCTCCTGCTCTCTACTGTCCTGTCCAGTAAAAAAGGCATACATCACCCCAAAAAAGATGAGATGAGACAAGATGAGATGAGCTACGAAGATGAGATGAGATGAGACGAGATGACAAGGCAATTTAAAAAAAACAAGAAGAGGAAACCAAATGAAAACTAACACAATAAAAACTCTTTAAAAACTCAAGAGAAGTGACACAACAGTTGAAATATGACATGTAGCGAGAAGAGAAGGAGGAGAAGAGAAGAGAAGAGAAGAGATGAAGTGATAATGATGCAGTGATACGAGATGTGAAACAAGGTGATACGAGATGTGAAGAGAACCGACGAGATGAGACATAATGAGAAGATAAATGATAAGAAAGACATGGAAAGAAAAGATTAGACCAGACCCGATGAAATTAGACTAGGCAAGGCAAAGCAGACCATGATGAGATGGAGCATGCAGAGAACAGACTAGATGAGGTGAGACAAAAAAGAAAATACAAAAAAAACAAAAGAACAGATTAAGTGAAAAAAGAAAAATGAGAAAAAAATTACAAGAGATGTATATAACACTAGCTCTCTGCTCTGATAACTCTCTTTTTTTTACTACAGACAACAATCATAAGTCACTAATAAACCAACTGCATGTTATCATAAAACAAAGCCTTTCAAATTCTCACACATTATTACCCAGAAACAATCACACTCAAAGCTTGTTTATGCATTTGTCTCGTCTTCTTTCCTCCAATGAGGGATTCTCATGCAGAGAGATGCACAGATGTACATACTGTATAGACCATATGCCATATATGTACTACACATTTCTGTCCCTAAAATGATAATGTTGCTATTCAAGATGTGCAAACAAATAGAATTCTGAATTGCAATACAAGATCTGTTCATTCTTAACTGAGGAATTTTATTTATTAATGAAAACTTACGTTTGTGAAATGTTGAAGACCTGCTGCGGGTCACCGCTCCGTATCTGGTAGACGATGGGATCCAGCTCTCGGTCTGTAGCCTGTGAAAATACATCATTTCACACTCAGTTTACACTAGTAGTTCAGACAAGTACCAGCTGGTGAAACAAAATCAATGTAACATGAAATCAATTGCAGCATAACAATACACTTAAATGAAAAGGTCAAATCTGTTTGAAGGACATGATGAACAACTGTAGAATCTGTGACATTTTATAACACATCTAAATGTATAACCCTACGCTTTTTTCCAGGATACCTGCTGATATTGATTATGCTGTTTTCTGAGTTTGACAGCTCAATTTGTCAGTGCAGTTGAGTTGTAAAATCATAAAATATTTTCGAATAAATGTATAATTATAAAAATAATTTCATATTATCTTATTAAAAAAGAAATGACTGTTTACATGTGGCCATGTTCAGAACGGCTATCTACACACTCCACTTCAGCAGTATCTTTATGTGCATTCAGTACTATGCTAATTTTTTTTTTTTTTTTTTGCATGCACAGAATACCCAGATGACCTACCACATTTATCAAAATGTGCAGTATACAAAAGGGCATACTGCGTGGGATACTGTATCCCACAATGCAATGCATTCAACCTGACCTTCTATTTCCAGTGTATCTGCCAACATCTTTTTTTTTCTAATTTGATCAGACTTCAAAGGCTTAAGACCAGGCTTCCAACACATATTGACCCATGAATTTTTCAAGACTTTTTCAGTCATTCATGATTACTGGATAAGAATTTGTTCAAACCATTTAATAGATTGCACGCACAAATAAAAATTAAAAGTCAATTTAGAACAATAATAATGATTTAAAAATGAAGAAAGCATGACTAAAATATTAAAATAGATTAAATAAAATATTATTGTTATTAAATAAATTGTTATATTATATTATATTATATTATATTATATTATATTATATTATATTATTTTATTATTATTATTATTATTATTACCATTATATTACTTAAATAATTATTATTAAATGTATTATTAAATTAGACATTTCCATTTCCAGAACTGAGAATTTTAAAATTTCCAGATATTTTTATGACCATGTTGAAATACTGTTTAAAAAGTTGGAAGTTTAGAGTATGCTGTATTGTATTCAGTAAACTGTAGGTTAATATTCCATTCCAAGTGAAATCTGTGTGTGTACCTGCAGATTCAGCAGTATGGCTCCTATCCTCATGGCCTCGCTGATCTCCAGGTTGTAGGTCTGTAGGGGGAATCGTGGTGGACTCTGATTGTTGGGTGGCAGAACCTCTATGTAGACTGTAGTTATGGAGCTCCTATACACAGAATGATAAAGAAAATAAAAGACCAAAGACAAAAGCAAAGACTCAGAGATGTAACTGATGTAATGAAGTCACACTGACCTCCTCTCTGTGTCAGGAGCGTTGTCTGACGCTCTGACGGTCAGCGTGTAGGAACGGCCGACAGTCAGTCTGACCCCTGGTGCTAAGGTGATTCGTCCTGTGCGGTTGTTGATGATGAAATCACCTTGATCTCCAGCCAGGATGGCGTATGTGATGAGGCCGTTTAAACCAGCGTCAGCGTCCTGAGCCGTCAACTGACAGAACAAACAGAGCCAGTATTATTTGATGCCACATTCATTTGTTTCATACTGATCTTCATTACTCTTCCAAAAAGAGCTATGGTAATTTACTCGGAATTGAATATATTTAGGTTTTTAATCTTTTTGTTAACTTGAGAGAGAATGCACACACCAACAGCAGTTTCAAATCAACAAATACAAATAATGAATTAAAAAATAAATATTAATATAAAATATATTAAATAAACTTTATTTAATAAAATATATTAAAATATCAACATTATATATGCATAAATATATATTTATAGAATTGTATTAGTCTGTTTTGACTCACAATTTGATCAGAATTAAATTAAGATTAGGGATCTCATTCAAATGAGATCTACTGTACACTTTACTGAATAACATTGTACTTCTATAATGCATGGCTTAAAAACCATATGGTGGCACCATGGTACCATAGTTTTTTCATAATATTTAAATGCCTTTTTCTCCCAATATTTACAGATGAGGTCTCAGTTCTACTCGCTGAACTTTTACTTTCTTTAAACTCAACACTCATTACTTTAAATCAGCCATAAGAGAAAATCCATCCATCCATCCTTATTAAAATGCAGATTAGACCCTCTGCATTAATGAGGTGTAAAAGCAGCATAATATGATTATTCAGGATAAATTCTCAAACACAAAGATACAGATCAAAGACTAAACACTTCTGATTAGGTTCAAATGCGCGCATTTAGATGTAAACACTTAACTTCGAACGTTATCGTCTTTAAAAGCACCGGGGCAATAAATACACCCTAAGGGTAATTAATTCAAAGTCCTGCTAATAAGAAAGCGCCACCTCCATCCACGGCTCTCATTATTGAGAAAACTCTCTAGAAGCACTGATCTGTACCGCCGTGCCTTTAGCTGCTTGGAGTGCTGAGGTAAGGAAAAATAATTCTCAACCACACACACTCACTCGAGGGCAGCAAATATGGCTTATAAAACACATCCAAGTGGCCCGGCTGACCTAGCTGTGACCTGTGACCTCATTCCAGCAGGATCAGAGCAGCTTGTTATTTCAAGAGAAACTACAGGCCTTTATGTGACTGATTTTCCGTTGAATCGTGACCCAGCCGTGACAGAATGAGACAAACACAGGCAGAGCAGAACATGAGCAGAGTGCCAAAATAAAGCTGAGAGAATCGTTACTGAGAGAGAGTGAATATGCCATAGCCTGAGGGACAGAAAAGCACACATTATGTTCACTTTATATCATTTTGTCCCACTTTTTGTCAGCCCACCATGTCTACACAAGCCACTTTCACAATGCAAATGAAAATAGCATGCCATTTGCCTTCTGAGAGCTTAATGCTAGTCTATACAAACAGTTTGGTTATTTACAGAAGTGTCAACTGACCGAATACACAATCTTAGAATTGCAGAATAAGCTGCATTATGTTTATAGATCAAGCTAATAAAGTTGTTGAACTGATCTTCAATGTACTGATGTACCTAGATGTATTTGTCATTCACAAAATGTTGCAAATGGAAGAGACAGAATGAGAGCGACAGATGGACAGGTCACCCGAACAAATCAGTGTAGTGAAAGCTACTTTGAAACTGAATAATTTAAAGCAATTTAATTATAGAAAAGCTACTTACTTAAAAAAGCTTGGCTGAAGCTAAAAACATTGTTAGCTACATAACAAGCTGAAAAGCTAAATAAAGTCAAACTATTAACTGGGGAATACTATATTCACTGATGTATACCTTCAACTTACACTAATATACAACTGATAAAACTAAAATTAAAAAAGACAATTATGTGGAAAGATACTGATGGAGAGCAGCACTTAAATCATGAAATATTTCACAATAAAAATATGCAAAGACCGAATTAATCTTTTTCCCCATGCTACTTTTTTGTTGTTGTCGAAAAAGTAGTTTGTTACTGGAAATGCTGCATTGTTGAAAGCACTGGGACAGCTGAAACATGCAGTTAAATTAGACACTTTCGACCATTTTAGAAGCAAGCTATTTCTCAACATTGGAGTCTGGTTAAAGATGTAAACAGATCACAGTATGACTCACTGCAGTTCATTAGCTGCGGTTCATATGATCTGGTTCCTCTTTAAAAAGTTGCTTTATTGACTGCTCTCTTTGTGTTCATTTAGCTGAATGACTGTTTGCTTCACTTTTCAATGCATTTTTCACATATTTCATCAGAATTATTATTCTTTTTTAAATATCCCACAAGCTGTTGAGTCACATTCAGTAATTTGACTAGAATCTTCAGTTATTAATGAAACAAACATAGTGCCGAGTTCATTTCACACTCCAAATCACATTTAGAGTTCTCAACAAACACTCCGCTATGAATAAATGATTCATAAAAGGCTATTGGTGAGTAAAGTGAGTGTTTCTGAGCTTTGGTGCTGTGTCCTCACCTGCAGGACGGTCTGTCCGGGCAGCATGTTAGTGAAGATCTCCACACTGTAGGACACCTGACTGAAAGTGGGTGTGTTGTCATTCGCGTCGATGACCAGGATGTCCACCGTCACCGGTCTGCTCTGCTGAACGCCATCAGATGCCACCAGCTTTGGGGGGGGTGGGGATAATAAATAAAGAATTTCAAAAGCATTACACAACACGATTATTTTTGAACATCTATCTATCTATCTATCTATCTATCTATCTATCTATCTATCTATCTATCTATCTATCTATCTATCTATCTATCTATCTGCACTACCAAATTGATTAAATCACATGTAAAAATGTAAATATACTTATATATATATATATATATATATATATATTTTTTTTTTATGTGATTAACTGACAGCATTAATATATACAAAACTAAATCTATATATAAAAACTTATAAATTATTAAAATGTGTGTTTGTGTGTATATATAACTACTATGAAATTTTTGTTTTCAATATAAAATATTACATAATTAATATAATTACATTATGTATAATTTTACTTTATACAGTAACTTCAGGATTTATTCGTATTTTTTTTTTTTTTTTGCAGTTTTACTGGAAATCTAGATTTTTGTTTCTTCGTATTAATTTAGAATAGTTCTGCTGTTTTGATTTGATTCGCATGTGGGCACTTCATACAACAAATTCTCAGTATTATAGGACAGCTTACAAATGTTATCGGCTAAAACTGCCACAGCAAACATTTGTCCAGAGTCTCCCACTGCACTCCTTTCAAAGGCACTCAAAGTGCTGAGCTAGCAGCTGTAGGTTACTCTGTTGTTCCTCGCTTGCATTTCCATGAGCTTTTCCCCCAGAGAATCATGGCAGTAAATGTGGATCAAAGCCCAGCGGTTTCTCAGTTTGAGCAGGAGAGGAGAGCTTTGCATACGTAAACACTGCATTGGAGAACAGCTCCAGGCCAGTGGGATCTCAAGAGTGGTTTGGTCTATATCCAAGTGGACTTTCATTAGCCCTAGGCAGGCTGAACGCTCGAGTGTGCCGTTATTAGACACTCGCTGTTACTGACCACTTGCTGGGTTTGACCTTAAGGAGTGTATGGAAGCTGATTCTTGGAGATCTTTCAGCTGCTTGGTGTCTACTATAGTATAGCTGAAATATGCATTTTCAGTTCAGGCAGAGGGAGGACTTTTATTTTGGATTAGCAAAATTATGAAATTAATTTTTAAATACAAATTAAACTGAAAAATAATTCTTATGCCATCTATTTCCACTGATACGATCAATAAAAACACACTATAACGGAATGTTTAAACAAGGTTTAAATAATAATAAAGACAAAAAAAGGATGTTGATGATGTTGATAATATAGTAATAATAACAACGACAACAAAAACATCATCATCATTATCATCACTATCATCAACTACAACATTTTTTATTATTATTTATTAAATGGCTTCTGTGGTGAATCCATGCATTCTTGTAAGAAAAATATACATATTTCAAACGTAATAAACAATTTTTTTTTCTTTTTTTTTTGACGGATGACGTAAGACGTTGGTGTTGCATGATTAGTGACGAATGTGGAGGAAAAAAAAGAAAAAAAAAAACGCCGATCATGATTTAGACGTAAAAACTGAGAATTTGCAAATAAAATTGTCGGAGGATTTCAATATAAGCCAAGAAGATTTCCTTTGCTAAAGTAAAGAAACTTGACTTCCTTTGCTCCTATAAACAAACAAATACGTGCTGTTATATCCGCTGGAACGGTTTCTGCATTTGACAGATAACGGAAGTAAGAGCAAAGTCTTTATTATGTTTGAAACATGGATATTTTTCTATTTTTCACTTATCATTTTTGGGTTAACCATCCCATTAACATGTCTATATTGTTATTATTAATTTATTTCAGTTAGTTTTAGCTATTTTAGTACATAAAGTTAAATGAAAATGACAAATGCTGCCTTCTCAACTAGCCAAAGTATTTTTATTGTTATTAATTTCATTATTATTATATTTTTTATGATTTTAGTTTTAGTTAACTGTTGTAGCCCTGGTATGTTCAGCTCTACTGTAAGCTCTTCAGCTGTCTATCTGTCCCACAATGCCTTTGAAAACGATGTGAGAGTATTTCAGACTACTAGTCTCAAAGCTGCACATATTCAATCAAACACAGTCAAAAGGCATATTAAGGTACAGCAATAAAAAGAGAAATTGAAGAGACAGAACAAAGTGCAAGTCCAAGACAGCATGAAAGAGTGTCATCGGATCTCATAGTGATCAAAAACTTCACTTTTTACCTTACAATAACTTCCACCACAAAACACATCTCAGCATCTGCCTGAGAAAATTGCAGCCCTGTTTCTGTCATTTAAAGAGCATTTTTATCCAGTTTCCCCTCCGTGTGCCTGGCCGTAATGGATTTTGAATAGGCAATGAAAGTACCAAATTGAATAAACAAAAAAGCAAGGCTAAAAAACATGTGCTCAGAAAAACCCACATATTAGAAACTCCCAAAGGAAGTAGCTCAGGAGACTTCAAGGAAGTCTAGCTTGTGTTTCATTTAAGATCTCTTCTGAAACTCAAGAGGAGAAACATGTGAGACTACTGACAAGCAGGAGACTTAAGCATCAGTGTCCATTTGCTCTCCATTTAATGTCTTTGTTGTCGAGAAGAAACGACTGAGACATTAAAGAGATCTAAGTTTTGTTTTGTGGTTGCAGCTGGTTGTTCTGAGAGAGATAGGGAGGATCAGAGGATGAGGGGAAAAGGTGTTTGTCAGTTAAAGAGAGGCAGGAGAATTGTGATGGGAATTCAAACTTTGGCCTGTCAGAGGATCAACTGTCCAGCTGAACCCCTGAGACAGGCCACGTTTGAATGATGTGACTGCTCAGAGCCAAAAAGAACACACTGCATGAGCAATTCCCCCTCACTCCAAAACCAGACTCAGTTCAGCCAGAAAGACAATTTTGTCACCTTTTACTTCAGTTTTTTGGAGCTCGAGAGCCCTTGGTCATCATTCAGTTTCATTTTATGGAGGACACCTGCTTGATCATTCTGCTAAACATCTTCTTTTGCATTCCATACTCTTCTTCAGTGGCATCTACAGGTCCATGAAGAACCTTTAAAAAGCATGGAACCTTTCCATTACACAGAATGTTCTTTAAATTGGAAAAATGTTCCTTAGATTATAAATTGTTAAAATGTTCTTCACTCTAAGAAGAAATGGCTCTCATTAGAGCTGTTCACTGAAAGGGAACAGATAAAAAAAAATAAAAAATCATATTGGTTTTTGACAAAATGAGATGAGTAAATGATAACAGAATTTGACTTTTGGGTGAAATTTAGCATTAAAATCAGACTGCAGGGATGTGGACTTTGATAATGTTGGTCTCCCTCCAGGACTAATAACTCCACAGCTAATTTCCTGTCATGTTCTTGTTGCAGTCTGTTTGTTCTTTATAAAAGAAAACATATTGAATGTGATTGGGCCTCTGTTTTGTGCTGATAAGCAGACTATTGTTAAGCCTTTCTAAAGGATTAATGCTGATTATCAGATCCTAAATCATCGCAATCTCGCTGTGATCAGGGGCGTGTCCAAGTGAAGGCAATGTGAATGACCCTCCCAAAATTCTAAAGCATGACTGGCAAAAGCCAGAGGCCTATGTCATAATCCTGCTTTAAATGGCTACACATTTAAGTTTTGAGTTTAGTTAGAGCAAACTCTGGCTTTTCAGGTTCAAGAACAAATATCGGAGTTGCCAGGTTTTCACAATGAAACCCCATTCCAATTGCTTATTAAAAACTAGCCTAACTAGTTTCAAGGGGGGTCCCTCTGTAAAAATCATGTTCTGGGGGTAAAACACACTTTTATATATATATATACCGGACCGTTTCGGTACGGTGCACGTGTGTACCGAATGACGGAATGCAATATTTTGTGCGTGGATTATAAGTACATTTTCGTGTTTCCAAACGAACATATTAAGTGGCGGAAGTCTCCGCGTTCAGCGCAAATCCCACCCAGGGGCCCGTTCTTCGCACGTCACTTATAACATCCAAGATCTCAGCTGCGTGGCGTGTCTGTTTTTAATTCGGCTCCATGTTAACAGGTTAGAGCTTGCAGACTGCCTGAGTGAGACGCGCCGAAAACGCGTGCATGCTAGAAATAGAACCGACGCCTATTTTTCACGCGACACGCAAGCATGTTGGAAGCGTTTCCAGGCAAAATAGAATAGAAAAATATGTTTATATGTAATTTTGTACACAAATACATATTAATTCATGACACTTTGATGTTTGAAAGTCTATAGGTTGACATAAATTCAGATATAAATGTAATTTAAAAAATAAATTAATAATTATCGATTTTCAAATATTGCACCTGTCAAACTTAGTCTACTTTGCAGTCAATACTGTTGACGGTGTCTTTTATCAGTAGGGTTTATATTTATGCTCAACATGAAGTATAGATATTGATGTCATGAAGACAAGAGCCTGGTCTGTGGGCGGTCTCCCTCTATGTCACCTACAGCAGCAGGCACGGCACGGTTCTGGTGAAGCAGGCCTACAAGCTGGGATTGGTAATGCTGCACTGTAATCATAGTTATTTATTTATATTTTTCATTATATTTTATTATATGATATTGGTTTGAGACTGAGAGTATTTTATTATGTGGAGAACTTTGCAGCAGTATTTTATTTCTTATTCTTTTTTTATTTTATATATATTTTATTGAAAAGTATTTTTTTTAAGTGTATAGTAATAAACAACTTGCAGTTTAATGTTTGCATTTCTTTCCCTTACTGTACCGAAAATGAACCGAACCGTGAATTTAAAACCGAGGTATGTACCGAACCGTGATTTTTGCGTACCGTTACATCCCTTATATATATATACACCATTACCCTGACATAACATTTTTCAATTATTCAGACTTCATCTTGCCTAATGTACTTCATCCCAAACTGAAACGGAAACCCCCAATTGAAACTCATCTCGACACGTCACTACAGTGAACAATCCATGAAAAAGACACCATCTCTCAGATTAAACAATGATCAAAACACTGTGCTCAAATGCTCCTCCTGTGATCCAGCTGTTTTTTTAACTGCTCCTTGGAGATGAGAGATTCTGGAAAGATCAGAGACACTTGAGCCCAAATCTCAGATCAATAGATCTGATCGATGGACAGAGTCCTGAAGAGACAATTCACATACTGAACAAACAGCATCGTTTCAGTCGCTTTGTTTTGTTCATCACAGCAAACTGTTGTCATGCTGAGACTTGATGTTTGAGACAGAAATATTCATCTTAAAGTAAGAACATTCCCTGTTGTTAATAAATGAGATGCTCCTCATGCCAAGAGGAGTCCCACAGGGCATATCGTGACTCACACAGGGTCTCAGAAGTGTAGTAAATAATCTCAAGAGGACAGAAGACTGAAGACACTGAACCGACCAGTCATTCATTTTCAATGAGAAAAGAGACACGAGTGACAGGGACTCCAGATAAACGCAGTGTGTATTCCAGAGAGTTCAAATAGTGTCTTTATTTAATAGTTACAACATATTTTTTTGGCGGCACAATTATTTATTATATGAATGATTTTTAATCATTAGAATAATTTTACTAGTGTTTGCTAATCGCATTTTTATACATTTACAGATTGGGAATATTTAAACTTTGACATTTTTGTTGACATATCAAAGTAAAATCTCAATAAAATGCATATATTATACATATTAAAATGCATTTAAACATATATTTTATACTTAAAAAATCAAATTTTCATTCATTGTATATAGCATTAATATCTTTAATTTAGGTTGATTTAAATATTAATTACTGACCTTTTCTCTCTAATATAGATAAAAAATGACATAATATGCATTTCAATACATAAAATGTCCTTAAATAATTTAATCATACTAAAAAAGGGCTTAATTCTTAATATATATATATATATATATATATATTATTAAAAACTTTTTTTTTTGGCATGAAATGCAAGTGATTCAAAAGGAGGTTTTCAAACAAGCCAATGTGAATGCACATTATGTTTGTGTGTCACATACCGTTAAGGTGTAGTTGGTCTGTATCTCTCGGTCCACTGGTTTCAGTAGAGTAATGTAGCGTGTGATGCCAGTAGATGTGATGGAGAAGATGGAGGTGTAGTCATTCAGAGTGATCTTCAACTGAGGATCTTTAGTCTTCACAAAACAAACAGAGTTGAGAGGTCAAATGCAGAATTACTACACATTAACATGAGCATGACACACCGTCCAAACAAACCTCATGCAGTCACGCAATCCTCATGTTGCATAACACGCAAGAAAGAGTAACTCGACCACCTCATTTACTCTGACATGCAAGAGCATCTACAGAAATACAACAGCTTCTTTGAAAATCCAGAGAATTCTAAAGTCAAAATCGAATGGATAAATCCAAAGAGAAAAATGAAGTGCATGCACATTTTAACAACAGAAGTGCAATTGTATTTATTATACGATTAATGACATGTTTGGTATATTTACATATGTATAAGCCATGATAACATTGGGTTACAATTTATAGTCTCTCTTTTCAAGGAAAACCGAAAAATATAACCGTTAACTCTTTTTGAATGCGCATTTTTGTGCAATCGATTGCTGTTTAGAATGAGAGCATCTGCCTCACAAACAATGTCTCAGAACTGTGACAAATAATAGCTTACTGGCTAAAAAAAGACAAACTATTCAATATATCATGTCGCAACTCATGTATTAATAGGAAACACAACAAAGGAGGATAGAAAACTGCATTTGTTGAACCAGTATATTATAAATACAAAAGAAAAGAAAAGATAAGAAAAGAAAAGAGGGCACACATCACTCTGGTACCTACTGGTGTGGCCCCTGGCAGCAGCTACAAAATAAAACATATGGAGAGACTGAACCATCTGTGATTTTATGCATCTTTGCATTCCCAAGACAGGAGTGAAGCAACAATTAAAAATTGTCCTGGAACATTTCATGAGAACATCTCACCTCTTCTATGTCATTGTCCAGTGCGATGATGCCCAGCGGGGCCGTGAGGTTGGCAACCCCTGAGATGGTGGTGCCAACCGAGGCAGACTCACTGATGAAGCCTTGGTACGAGGAACGCTGGAAATATGGCGCCTGGTTGTTCTCATCCAGAATTTCAATCTGCAGGTCAGCGTATGCAGGAAGAGGGTGACCGTTATCCTGCTCGGCCTGTTCACAAACAAACAAACTGTTCAAATTCTCTAAAAAGAAAAGCGTAAGGTTGCCCTAAACTTGACAGTTGCTTGACACTCTTTAATTATGTATAAAAAATATTCTTTATAATTTCTATAAAACTTTATATACATTTTATTAAAATAAAATAAAAAAATTCAGTGTAGTTAAACTAGTGTAAAGAAATCATAGTAATGTCTCAAGCCAATCAAGTAAAAAGTTTTTTTTCTTCTATTAAATTCAAATTAATCAAAGGATTTGAATTCATCTTCACTCATACATTAATTAAAGTCCAGCAGTTAAAATTCATGGACCCAAAACGGCACAAATTGGTCTTTGTTTATTAAAAGAGGAGTATGTGGATACATCTCTCTGAATATTTTATTTTAATTTCAATTATGAACCCTGTCTATCACTGATTTCATTAAGGAGCCATGAAAGACTGCAGCTCAGTAACTCGATAGCACACTTCACACAACTGAAACACGCACACATACGCACATCTGACAATGTTGACAGCGGCAATGTTTCGTTTGTTATTTGGTCTCAAATTTCAGCAAGCTTGAAGCAAACTGAGAATAGCGTATCGTTCTTTGTTATTATAAACAACGAAATCATAACAGCAAACCCAGTCTTGCATCGTTTCACAGAGGAAACATTTAAATTACCCCTGCTGTTACACTGTTGTTCCTCCCAAATCTATGACAGAGCAGAATAATTTCATATCAGCGATTGATTTCTTTTTTCAGTTTCTCTCTCTTGCTCTTTCTCTTCCAGCTCAACTCAATTAGAAGATACAGCATGTTTAATGTAACTGAATATACAAAGCTCTATTCCAAAAGCTAGAGAACTGCTTGCCTGCTTGTCTACCACCTACAAAGGCAGCATCCTAACTGAAACGGGATCTCAAGTGATGCTCTACATAGGCAGAAACTGTGTGGCATATAACGCTCTTTACACAAAGCTAATGGGAAACCGGAATGATTGATTCATTTTAGTGCTAAACTAATGATGTGGTAAGAAGCAAACAAACAGTATTTTTCATTCAAAAACCTGGGTAAAATAGTATATTAATTAGACACGACTACACTACTGTTCAAAAGATGGTTATTGGAAAGATGTTTTTAAAAAAGTCTCACCAGCACTCCATTTATTTGGCAAAAATACAGTAAATTGCAAAATATTTTCACCATTTAATACAAATGTCTTACATTTTAATATATTTTAAGATGTAATTTATTCCTGTGATGCAAATTTTCAGCAGCCATTACTTCAGGCTTCAGTGTCATGTGATCTTTCAGAAAAACTATTTTGCTGCTTAATATTGTTGTGGAAACCATGATGCATTTTTAAAAATACAGAATTTATTTTTTTATTTTTAATAAAAATCATTTGAAACATTATAAATGTTGATATTTTCACTTCTGATCAACTGAATGTATTCTTGCTGAATAAAAGTGCTCAAACTTTTGAACAGTATGTATGTTTTGTCAATATATACATATATATATATATTTGTTTAGCATTGAATAAAGTACAATTATAGAGCATTTCACTTTCTCTTCTTTTTTGTAAGTTAATCACGATTGCAGTGTGAAACCACATTCTCTATAAAATGACATTTTATATAGATATATATATATTTATCTATATAAAATGTGATGCTGCCTTGCGATAATTTTTTATAGTTATTAATGCTTTGTACCTTTTTTATGGCATCTTTTGCATCAAGAAAGCAACTACAAAGCCTTTAAATTATTTCCTAAATAGACAGCTCTCTAGGTTTTTAAACAAAACCAAAGTGAAAGTGTGTACATACAGACTGTGTTCAATTTCAGATACTACTGCTGCAAAATGAAGAGAATATTTCCAGAAATATACTGCAGTTAACACCGGGTGTTCTTTTGCATTGAACCATTGAACCAGTACTATTGTAAAAATGATGAAACTCTTATTGACGCTTAAATGTAAGAGCCTCTGGGTGTTAGATGAACCTCTCTTATCTGTAGAAGATAACCTGATGATGATATAATGACCTTAATAACGAGATTGAAGCGCTGGTACAGCTCTCTGTCCACAGGCTTCAGCAGCCGCAGCTCAGCCGTGCTCCTGTTGAGCGAGAAGAATTCTGGGTACGTGGCAGGTTGACCTGAAACACAGTACAGAGAGACATGAAACTTGTGTTATTATATGAGTCATGCTATTATTTATACTAAGCTATTGGATAAAAAAAATTCTGCTGTAAACCCTAAAAATAACCGAGTTTCTCTTTTAAATGTATGGAAATATTGGTTAAGAGTACAGTTGTGTATATATGCGTCTATTTTTCAACACTTGCAAAATGTGTGAATTAAAGTACCTACCAACTAGTATGAAGTACATGATTCCCGGTCTGTCTGAGGGTGGCTGGATGTTTCTGTCCTGGTCGATGGCTCGAATGGGAGGTGTCACATTCAAAGGGTTCAGCTTGCTCTGGAAAAAAAAGAAGAAGACAAGAATAACTGACTAAGGGGGCAAACAAGATTAGAGTTGGCTAAATTAATTCAATATAAATAATATTTGTTTCACCCTAGTCTGGATGCTTTTTAATGCTATTCCGCATCAACACATGACTCCAGTTCTTCAGTTAAGGCAGTTTTGATTCAAACCTTTACTTCTGCCCATAATACAAGTCAATACTTCATAATAATGCTTCCTCCAGTGAAAAAGTTGCCCATGATGTTCTCTTAGATCCAAACATATTTGGGCTGTTTTCTTGTGTAAATGACTGACATGTGCATATTGTGTAGTATACGGACCAGTAAACTCCTGTACACAGGCTCTTTCAAAAATAATAATGCTAGCTATATTTTAGATCTCACCTAATTCAGATTTGTTCCCTTTAGAAATAAATATTTTTGATTTTTTTTTTTTTGTTTCTCACAAGACATTAATTCATGGACTGGAGATTATCCTGATGTTTTTATCATCTGTTTGGACTCTCATTCTTATAGCACGCGTTCAACTCACCATGAGTAACAATGTGCAACACATCTGTTACAGTATGTTAATGTTAGTTTAGATGTTCGTTGTTAGTTCCTGTTAACTCAAGCCCTTTAAATTATAGACACCATTTGTGTCTACTTTACTTCTCCAAATTTCAGGAGAAACATTCGAAACAAAGCCTACATAAATAAAACACTTTGAGATCTCCATTAAGTCTCAAACTATGAAAGAGCCTCCAGTGAGGGATGTTTTCCTCTGGGTTAAAAGCAAAGCTCTTGGGACACTTGATTGTTTTAATCTGTGCTCTACAGATGAGTGTGCTTTTCGTGCAGACAAATATGGCCTCTGACAGATATGATAATAAGAGGCATCTCCTTTGGGATGAGTGCTTCATTAAAATGGCAGCGTAAATACAGACTTTCCATGTTAAATATGTGAGCACAGTAAATCAGAATTCTTGACCACCTGAGACGTTTAAAACTACCCATAATCCCCCCCTCCAGCAAGCATTAGGCCGATTAATCTGTGCCTAGAGACAGGAAAAAGACTCTCGAACCATATCCCAGCTCTAATTGTTAAATATGTGACCTCATTAATTACCACTATTCCTGCCAAAGGAAATGAGAGAGAATCTATGTTGGGAATGGAACACTAGCGTAATGCTTACTGCATATTGCACAGTACACACAGTATTGTTTTAAAAATAGTATCTGAAACCATACGCATTATGCATTTATAAAGAATGTGTTTACAATAACTTATTAAAATACTACTCTTAAAATCCCTGCAGTAAAATGTGAAGCATGTGGATTTTCAGTTCTGTATAAGAAGCCTCAATTCAATTTAACATGCAAGGTAATGTGACTACAATGTAGCATACAATTTTAAAATAGTTTCATAATGCACACACCCAGAACTTCAACTATTTAAAATAGTAGCATGCTATATTGCTGCCACATGACCCCGTTATCATTATGTTAAATTTAGTTAATGATATAAGTTATCATCTCAAACAAATAAAGATAACTAAAGTTTGCGGTCAGTAAGATTATTATTATTATAGTAGTTAATACTTTTTTTCAGTAAGGACACACTAAATTTGTCAGAAGTGACAGTAATGTTAGGAGTATTTATAATCTTGCAAAATATTTATATTTCAAATGCTGTTATTTAGAACTTTCCATTCATCAAAGAAACATTTTTAATATTAAAATGCAAAACACTTATTTTAAATTGTAATAATATTTCACATTTGTGTTTGTACTGCTATTTTTTATCAAATAAATGCAGCCTTGCTGATACTTTGAAGACTTTTTTATTTGCTTTTTCAAAATCAAATTTAACTTAACTTGAATTTATTTTATTTAATTTTTTATGTATTTTATGTTTGCACAGATGAAATGTCCATATAGATTAGTCATAATATAAGCCTACTGCAGAAATAGTAGTATGCTACTCCAAACACAGCCACTGTAAAATGTGTTTGTGTGTGTGTGTGGGGGGGGGGGTCCCCCAATCTTAATAAAATTTCTGAAATGGATTTCCTCACACACTAATCCTTTATAATTTGTGAGATAATCAGAGAACAGCAAGAAAAGCAAAAATAGATGTCTGTGAAAACGCATGAATTGCAGCTAGCAGAATGCAAAAAGGAAAGTAAAAACAGCTCAAAATGAAGCAAATCTGCAGCACATTTATTCAGTGCAGAAATTGGCAGCCATCTGCAGTGGAAAACATTTTTAGCATAAATTACGGCAGTCCCCCCTGAGCAAAGATCAGCCGTGGCTGTATGTCTGGACTCTCTGTTTTTTCTACATGTTGTTTGGTTCAATACAGATCCATCTCCTAAGAGGTCTGCCCACCGCAGCTCACCTCTACTGGGGTCTGATATCATCAAAGCTTCACATCTTGGCTTTGATGGGTGATGAACCCTGTGGTTTTCCTGAGGGTCTCTAATCCCTGTCCATTGATCTCACACAATCTGTACCAGATTCTCAGCCTTCCTGCCCCTGCCCTATGAGTCTCCTCTTTAGCCAAGCACAGGTCAATAGAGCAACGTATGTGATGGGAATTATGAAAGGACTGACATTTAACCGGTGAAGGGTCAACAAAACGCCAACAACACAATGAAACAAATTCTGAGCTTTACTCTTTTCTTGTGCTTGTCCATACAACATCCAGTGAAGACATCAAAATGTCTTGCAAGCAACCAAAATTTCACTATTGGATTCTTTAAATAAAAATAAAAAAAAAGTAAATGCTCATGTAACTGCTGAACTGTATTTTTTCATACACCATTCATATACCATTTATAATTTTATTTTATACCATTAGCAAGCATTATTTTATCCATCAAGAATGCATTAAATGGATAAAAGGTGACAGTTATATATATATATATATATATATATATATATATATATATATATATATATATATATTACATACCCCAAACTTTTGAATGATAGCAAACAGTCAGTGAGTGGTCCTTGCTGTGCGAGGCTGAATTATTAATGCACATACAGTGCATAGTTTATTTCTTTCTTTAATGTTCAAGGCACAATCTTGTGCACAAACCTTGTTCTCAAGCACTCAAGAAAGCTCTGAGAAAGCATCTATCCTGGGCTGCCCTCTGCATAGCTTCAGATCACCCTGTTCTGCTCATTGGGTCACAGGTGAAGTGTTTCGGTCAAGTTGAGACAACTTCCTGCCTTTGTACCTAGCTATACCATACGGTGCATACAGAATCATGACTGTAGCTTGTGGCAAGGAACAGGCTCTGAGTCATCCATACTTGAAAATCCAGGTATAATCTCAAAATGGCAGTTGGTTTTATATGGTTTATTGTTTCTAAATAGCCAACTGGGACCAGCTAGAAACCACAAACATTATATGGTTCTAGATCCACTTACAGCTACCTGGTTTGGACCTGTTTTTCCAGTAGGAGATCCAGGGAATATTCAACATTTAAAGTCCTCTGAAGTTCTCTGCAAATTCTTACCGGGTCGGTGAGCTCAGGAATAGCCACACGGTATGTGATGGGGTTACAGTCCTGTGTGTTGTTGACCAGAACACATGGGAGGAACATAGGACCCAGATCATCTCCATCCGAGACATCCAGAGTTAGAGTAGTGGTTGCCGTGCGACGAGTTCCCGGATACGGAGCCCGGTCCTGGAAAAAAGCTGGCATGTTACCATAGATACAGACCTTTAGATACAATCACAGATCAGTATACAGGGAGACAACAATAATGAGAAAAGAAGAATGAGGGAAAAGAACAATAGTTAAATGTATTGTTAAATATTTAAACACAAAAGTCTTATTTTTTTATTTACATTTTGATAGAACAAGCAAAAAGTGTTTTATAAAACTGTTAAATGAACATGCATAAAATGTTTTTTGCATATCATACTGTGAACTTGAGGCCGTTTAGAAACGTTGTATTTTTCCACACAGAAAATCTTAAATACTATCAGATGTTAAAGATGATATTTAATAGCAATGAATCCAGACCAACAGGTAAAAAAATAAATAATAATAATTGAATATAATGCTCCCAACTGTAATTATTGACTTAACAAATTCCAACAACCAGGATCTGCATAAAACGCGCATTATTCATATCAAAGCCAACTCTGCTGTTCTGTATTTTCTTCTTCGAAAAGATTTCAGAAAGAAATAGAAAAAAAAAAAAAACACAGTTAACAAATCCATTCCCTCATTTTGAAATCCTGAAATGATTTTCTTCAAGGAGAACTGTTGCAGCCTTGATGTAAAGCATTTATTTGAGCCATTTGGCTCTAAGAAAACATGCTTATGTCCTCCAAGGTTGTGGACATCCTCATAGGGATGCTGTTCTAGACGGGTTTGGAGTTAGTTGATTATGCAGCTCATGTGAGGGTGGAGGGATGCATTTGGAAGTGAATCAGGACGCCGGTTATTCAGTGACAGATATAGGGAGGTGCCTGGAATTTTAAAAAGTGCGTTGTGCAAACTGGCAACCTAACAGGCCCAGACCACTTGACCAAAAAGTCAAGGTTATTTTTTGCAATCTACAGGAAAGGTTACAGAGTAAGAAGTCATTTAGCATCATCTTTATCTTAAATGACCTACAGCTAATGACTCACTCTTTATATGGATCAGATTAGTAAGCTTTCAATTACTAGTACAAGTATATGCACATTGTAAGGGTTGCACACGATTACTATTGCGTTTCCTCGATTTACTATTGCGTTCCCTCAATTTGTTAAATTGTGCGCATGATTTATCAAATCGAGGGAACGAATTAGCAAATTGTGCGCACAATTTATAAATCGATTTAACGAAATAGTAAATCGAGGGAACCCAATATTAATCGTGTGCACGTTTTAGTACATTGAGGAAACGGATTAGTAAATTGTGTACATGACTTAGCATACTATTTTTTCTTGCATGCCATGTGCGGGGCTCCGTATAAACATATACTTGCAAAAACAAATTTAAACCCATAAACTCACAAATGCAACTTCAGTAACTCTCAACTGTAAACTTGCAAGTATGAATTCAAACTTATAAACTCACAAACATAAACCATTAAATGCAATCTCACAAACCGGAACTCAAAAAGCCTCTAACATAAACTTAACACTTGTAAACACTAAATTACCAACATGAATTTTAAATTAAAAAAACATCAACCCTCAAATTTTAAACAATAAACTCACCAACGTATATTCAAAAACTTTTAAACTCACAAGTACAAATTCAAACTTCAAAAACTCATGAACATAAACTCACAAATTTAGATCACTCACCAATGCAAGTTCAAAAACTCTAAAACCTAAAGTTGCAAGAACAAATTCAAACTCAAAAACCTTCAAATAAAAAAAAATAAAAAAAAATCAAACTCACAAAACTTGAACTGAACAAATTTCACATGTAAAATCAAAGGTATATGCGAGTTTGCATATGCAAGTTTATGGATTTAAATTTGAACTTGTGAGTTTTCATTTGGAGGTTTTGAATTTGTGGCATTGTGCTGTGTGATAAAACTGCACATTTTAGAGTGGCCTTTTATTGTGGCCAGTCTAAGGCACACCTGTGCAATAATCATGCTGTCCAATCAGCATCTTGGTATGCCACACCTGTGAGGTGGATGGATTATCTCTGCAAAGGAGAAGTGCTCACTAACACAGATTTAGACAGATTTGTGAACAATATTTGAGAGAAATATTCCTTTTGTGTACATAGAAAAAGTCTTATATCTCTGAGTTCAGCTCATGAAAAAAAGGGGATCAAAAGTGTTGCATTTATAATTTTGTTCAGTATATAAGCAGGCATTACATGGTAAGATTTTTTTTTTCTTCACCCTTCTCTCATGATGAACATTCATAATGTTTAAGCTTTGTGGCTACACATATTTATCTCAGCTTTAGGCCTTGCAACATTATTTTGTACTGTAAGAGCATTATTGCAATCACAGTTTATAAAGTTATATTCTGTGGTAAGCAACCACATGTCACTATAGCTGTTGTTATATTTACCCTGAAACACTCTTCTTAAGTGTATTAGGTGTAAAGGAACAACACAGTATGATAGTGAAGGATATTTTATGTGTTAATAATCTTACATTAGCCTGGACTATAATTAGATAGCGAGTTCTGTCCTCATAGTTCAGCCGCTCTGCCAAAACAATATTACCAGACAGCGTCCCAGAAACACGCACGGTCCTGTTTGACATCTGAGACAGAGAGACAGAGAAAGATTGCACTATTTTAAATAAAACATTGCAGTTTGAAAGTTCACTCATAAAGTCACTGCTTTAAATTAATCATTAATTACAATGAAGAACTTGAGTGTAACTGCAGAAGGTCTGTTTGATCTGATGAAGTACCGGGTCATTGGGGTTGTACTGAACGGCGTATTCGATCTGTCCATTCGGCCCGTCATCGATGTCCGTGGCTCCATTGTTTCCTGAGAAGCCGGTGAAGATGGTGGTACCGACAGGAGTGAGCTGAAGAGATATCATTAAAAAACACATGAAACAAACATCAGACACTGGCTATATGCTTGTGTAACAACACAGCAACTCTGACAGGCCTCAGATGTGACCCGTCTGACCCAGATAGAGTATATGTGTGTGTGTGTTCCTTCTGAATCCCCTTAGAAGACAGAAGAGGGAGAAAGAAAATACAAAGAAAAAGAAAACAAAGAGAAGACAACAAAAAGCCAAAGTCAAAACGGAAGGAGAGAGACAGCAAAACCTGCACATATGCCAGCACAAAAATACACACACTACCGATATTAAAATAACAGGTTAGGGTAAATCTACAACTGCGGTGACTTTTCCATATGGTTTATTTATTATTTTTGTAGAATTTTAAAAATACATTAATGATTTACCCATGGCTGGCATGTTCAGTTAAGTGGTGTTTCATATAATTAAAGATCATAAAAACCAATTACATCACAGACAGTACATTTACGAATAAATCAATTGTGGTTGAAGACATTACAAAGACAAAAAATGCTAGCATTAATCTTTTTTTTTTAGTTCAGAAACTTTTAAAAATGATTAATGGTAATGACTGTATTATTATTTTTTGTATTATTATTATTATTCCCAAAGCTGGATTAATCACTTCTGCTTGTATTATCTTGATTTGCAATTTAATTAGGAAAAGACGGTCTGCCAAATAAATAAATGAAAATGGCATAACAGCAGACAAATGTAAAAATTCTCTCTCTCTCTCTCTATCTATATATATATATATTCATAAATTCAATGTATATAAATTCTATATATATATATATATATATATATATATATATATATATATAATTTCAATTTGTCAAATGTATTTTACAACACATATTTAGCTATTTTTAGAACTTTTTATCAATAAAAATCTATTGTACAGTATATTTTTTAAATGCATATAGAGACTTTCAAAATTACAAGTGAAAATAGTGATAAAATAGTTATTTTACTAAAACCAAGTATTTTTCAGACTCTTTTCCGCATGAAACCAAAAGGATTTTTGGAAAACAATCTGACAATCTAGTGCTAATCTCATCTTGCTTGGAATTCTGAGCTCGATGTCAGCATCTCTTGAGGACTGAAATTCACACGTGAAACCTCTCTCTCCCACACATACAACACCAGTCTGCCACTGGGGCTCCAAATCACCCAGAAAACCCATGAACCAAGTCACAGCCTTTTGGATCAAAAGCAACTCACATGATCACATCCGCCCTCAAATGCAAATACCACCTGATACTTTCCCCTTCCTGCCCCACACCCCCTTGACTTCATCACATAACTGTATTTCTCTCACACGTTTTGCATGTACAGGGGGAGAAAGGCAAGAAGAAAAGGATGACAGCATATTTGACTTCAAGGAGAGGAAAAAGATTGACAAGCATAAAGAAGCCAAGCTTTTACACACCTAACACGTACACGCTCACGGGACATATTCAAACGTATTTCAAATAAATGAAAGCCATTAAGTTTAAAAATAGTCCTCATATCTGCACTTGTGGAGAAGAGGGTCAAGTGTGTGTGTGTGTGTGTGTGTGCATAATATGCTAGAACAGCCGATGCCAAAAGGGGATGGTTTTAGATCTGAATAACTGATGGAGCACGCCAACAGACTATACAATGACTTCATATGTGTCGGCTTCACTCTCTGTCCTCTATTCAATCATGAGTGCAGTTTTCTTGATGTATTTCTTATTAAAAGAGTGAGTGGGCTTTGTGTCAGTTTCTAACAACCACCAACATTTAGTTTAGTTAGAAGTTTATAACAGCACCCTTCAGAAATCATTCTAATATGCTGATTTGGTGCTTAAAAAAATATTTCTTAAAAACATTTTTATTAGGCAAGGCAAGTTTATTTATATAGCACATTTCATACAAAATGGTAATTCAAAATGCTTCGCATAAAATAAAATATAATAATAATAATAATAATAATAATAATAATAATAATAATAATAATAATAATGAAATTACAACAATAAAACAAGGAATTTAAATACTTTGAAAAATTATTTAGAATCTATTTAAAAGTTTTAAAAGTGCCATATAATGCAAATAAATTGATTTTATAAGGTGTTTGAACACAGTTGTGTGGCCGTAGTGTGTGAAAACAACCAGCCGATAATGGTAAAAATCCACCAGCTCATTGTTTTATCATTGTTAAATAATACAATTATGTTTTATAATCCCAGTAATTCACTGTCTCTACTCTCGGTAAAAGTTTTCAATCGTGGATCGAATGACGTGGACGATGGTGAATTTAATATTTAATATTTAAGTTGCTAGGCAATTCAGTTTAAAGTACAAAGGCAGCGCTCTGATATACAGCATTGAAGACACATAGACCAGATATATTCCCAAAACTATTTGCTCTGGAACAAATAGATTTATGAGACCAAATACTGTCTGTTAGATTTACTCAAAACTAAATATATCTCATGTTTACCCACTCAAGAGACATCAGAGCCAGAGGTAAATTCCAGAAGATCTGGCCCAGGTTAGGCTGCTTGAGTTCATGAGCACTGTCACCCTGGAGCTCAAATCTCCAAAAACTTTGACGCAAATAATAAAAAAAAGACTTCTCTTTAATAAAACTACATTGTGAAACAAAGACAGTATTATTATTAAATTATAGTGGATTTGGGATTCCGCCGTGACACTCACTTTAAGAAATACAGCAAGCAGAGTGATACAAATGGTGAAGTGGTGGGAGGAGCTCTGTTATCACTCTAATATCACACTCTTATCAGCCAATCAGATTCGAGGGCCAGAAAGAAATGTTGTATAATTGTAAACATCATTTCCCCCCGATTCAACGCATCGTACCAGCTCTGCTTTGTTTACAGCTGTTACTGGGGAAACTTCTATTTCTCGCGCTTTATGTCTATGCTTTAAAACATCTCCTGCTGGTAAAGAATGAATTTGCATTTTCATTAAGTTCACCTAATCCACGCAGCAAACATATTTTGTTTGTTATCAAAAAATATCTACTCTAGACGGACTTGGCTGTTGTTATTGATTCTATTTGGAGTCTACCGGAAGTTAAGTTAGGTCCACAAAAGCGCGCACGCGCAGTAACATTTGTTTATGTTGATGCCGATGAAACCATCTATATGAGCATTTCTCCCGGAAAAGCGTGTCCGCGCACACGTTGACCAGAGGAGACCAAGACCACGCACATCAATGCGCTTCACTGGGAAAGCGTCAGCAGCTTTGTTCAGCTTCCCAAAAACCCAGCATTACACAAACAGTGGATGCAGTTTGTTTTTCTGGGGCAGCAATGGAGTGTAACAAGTGCGCTTGTGTATTTTTGCCATTTCAGTGAATAAATAGGATAAAACTAAAGACTTTTTGGAGATATGAAGGTTGCTGTGCTACTCTATAGGTACTCAAGATTAACATGAGATTTGGTGAAACAATAGTGTTCTGGATGAGTTGCAGCTGTCTAATGGTCTTCTTGGGATTCTTGGGAAGGCCGGCGAGGAGACTAGTCCAATAGTTCACGCTGCTGGTAACAAAGGCATGAACAAGTTTCTTCAAGTCTTGACTGGAAACAAAACATATAATTATTGCAATGTTTTTTAGATGATAATATGCTGATTTAGTTACTGCTTTGACATGACTACTGAAACTGAGGTCTGTCTCCACAATCACACCAAGATGTTTGACTTGATTTTTAGTTGTTAGACCCTTACAGTCAAGGCGTGCATTCACCTTGAGAACGTCATCTTTGTTTTCAAATGCAATGAGTTTAGTTTTCCTTGTTTAACAGAATTTTTTTTTTTTTTTGGCACATCCAACTTTTAATTTCAACAATGCACTGGCAGAGGGAGTCTATGGGGCTGTAGTCATTTGGCAATAAGACTAGGAAAACCTGGGTATCATCTGCATAGCTCTGATAGGCAATTTGGTTCTTTCTTATTAATTGACTTGGTGGGAGCATATACAGGCTTAACAACAGCGGTGCAAGACTTGAGCCTTGTGGGACTCCATATGTCATGGACGCCTGTGACAAGTGGGGCGGGGCCGAGAGCCGTGGGAATGGAGCAAGGCCGGTGGAGTAATTGAAAATGAGCGATACCTGCACCGCTCACCAGTCTCGAGTCCCACGGAGGAGCTCCAGAAGTATGAAAGAGGAGTTATGACAGTGAAGGATGATAGAGGACGAGGCATGGGTTTTATTTTGTCCGCGAGGGGCTGTCACGCTATTTTGTGTTTATGTTGTAATTAAAGTTATACTTAAATGTCTGCCAGGTTCCGCCTCCTTCTTCCCGACTTACAAGCTGTATTACAACGTCCACTTAGACTTCTCTCATATACTCACATAATAACCTCTTCCAATTAATTTTGAAAACAATTGCGCTGCTTAATATTTTTGTGGAAACTGACTTTTTTTTGCAAAATTCTTTGATGAATAGAAAGCTCAAAAGAAAACCATTTATCTGAAATATACATATTTTGTAATATTCTAAATGTAACTTTTGATCAATTTAATGTTTCCTTGCTAAGTAAAAGTATTAAGTTACTGACCCCGAACGTTTGAAAATGTGTTTGTTTGTCCCTACTGAAATAGCACTCTCTAAATAAACATAAAACATAGCTAAACATAAAAATGCATACATTTAATTCAATTAAGAATATAAATGAATGTATCATTGCTAAATAAAAGCATTAATTTCCTTCCAAAAGTAAAATAAAATTTAAAAACTTTTTTGTAAGTAATTATTAGTTCATTGGACACATTGCTTTGTCAGTCACAGTTCTCACCTCAGTAAATTTGCATACCATGCATATTCAGTTAAATCTGAATTGACAGAGACTGAGACACAAAGTAAATGAGGCAGTGCAGAAGTGATCAGGCCTCACCTCATTAACTGATACATAGTAACGAGGCTGCTGGAAACGAGGCGTGTTGTCATTTCTGTCCCTCACCACTATCCGTACTTCATGCAAAATGATTGTTCCCACCAGCTCATTGGTGCACTGAACCTGAACCACGATGGTGGTGATGTAACTGGGTGGCTGGAAGAAACCACATATACAAGGGGATTATAGAACATGAAGTAAACATACATTTGTACAACAAAAATAATTGTATTTGACTGCATTAGTACAAAGAAAAATATGAATCATCAAACAAGGCCCCTACAGATGAGATGTAACAGCTGAAAACATACATTCATGGCAACATTTACTCAAGGTAACATATGGAAATACTAACCATTTGTTATATTTTCAAAAGCTATAGCTAGTGATCAGTAACATTAGGGTATCCAGCAGTAGCAAAGGGCATTAACAATGCAGCCAATCAGCCTGGACGTGTGAATGCACAAGATTACATAACGTAACAATGCAAACAGGATTAATGTCAAGCCTGCTCATTCTCTTTTGGATGAATAAGGTGTTTGGCCTCAAGTACTCTAAATAAAACAAACAGTGGAGCTGTTGACTGAAGTGCCTGAATCCCACAAAGCCTTGTAAAGAGGACGAGGAGGAGGAAGAGGAGGGTATGTCCTGTAATCACCATCCAATAGTGTCATAAAAGGCCTGTCACTAACACAATGCTTCTCAGATGAGCACACATGTGTGGGGCTAGAAAGCCTCTTTACTGAAGATTGGTGTAATGTACAGACAGACAGTATAAGAGAGAGGAGATGAAGCACTTGTGGAAAAAGGGAATAGGAGAAATCGTAATGCTCATATTGTGGCTGTGGGAGTCAAATCTCCTGTCTTTTGATGGAGGACTTGGCTGTTATTGTACTGTAGAACAGTACATTGCACTTCAAGCACAGTAGAATACAACCAAAAACCTTAGAAAAACAATTCTTAATAAAGATAAAGTCTCAGACAATCCTATTTGCTTACATTGCATGAATCTGAAGGGACTGTAAATACATACAATGCAGGCAAAAACATTATATAAAAATGTTTTGGTCTTGGTTTCTGGTTAAAACAATGCCAACAACAACAAAATAATAGTACTAATTATTATTTGACTGATTACTTAATTATTACAATTAAAAGTATACCTACATATTTGTAAAATACAATAAATTTAATTAAGAAGCAAACTTTTGAGAAACATTTTTAGACAAATTATCAAACAAAAACCTCACTTTATTTTGTAATTACTTAAACTAAAGCAAAAAGAAAAATAAAAAGAATAAAAATAAAAGAGAATTAGTAAAATAAGCAAACAAGAAGAGATTTTCTTACACAAATGACAAATTATTTTTAAATTCAAATAATTTGTTTTTCATATACCTCCTTAACTCTTTTCCTGCAAGCATTTTTGAAAAAAGTTGCCAGCTACCTCTAGCAATTTTGATGATTTTCACTCAAAATTTATGGCCTTCAGTACATTTTGCTGTATGAATATATGAGTCTCTAGTCTTAATAAAAAAAAAAAAAAAAAAAAATTATTTTAGTTTAAATCATAAATAATTTTTTATCACTTGAATATAGGTTTCATAAAAATGTATAGGTGAGAAAATATTTTTTTTTTCAAAAACTACATCTACATAATATTCAGTACGATGATCAAAGCATAAACCCAGTGAATCGCTTCCATCAATACTTCAAAGCTTGCACAGACATATACCACTTTCTGCATCAACATTTTCCTCCGTGACATTATGCAGTTTCAGTTGATACGCTGTCTATTGCTGATGATATGATATTTTTAATATCATGCATCTGTTTAAATAAGATATCACTAATTTCTCTGTCCTGTTCACATTGCCTTTTTGTCCGGGAGGTTTTGTACTCGTTCAGAAGATGTGTAATAGCGCCCCCGAGAGTATAACAGTGAAAACACGAAAAGCCGTAAAAACTCATCTTTGGCGGGGAAGCGTTGTCTTCTAAAACATGAGATAACTCTTCAATGATGGGGAAAGAGTTAATTTGGTTATATTCACTATATACAATTAAATTACATATATAAGTTATTATTATATTTAAATATATATATAATGATAATTATATTATTATTCATTTATATAATAATAACAAAAATCTAAAAGATAATTAATAGCTAAAAAAAAAAAAACAAGAAGAGATTTTGTTACACTAATGACAATCTTCATGATATATTCTCTGAAAATCCTTTAAGTTTGCATGAAACAGAAGTTAAGACCATTATTTCTTCCCTAAAAGGTGTTAGGTTGTTCCACCTTTCCACCGATAAACATGGCGTCAGAGAACAGAGGAGATATTGTTGAAAGCCATTCTTTGCTTAAAGATTACTAGGGTGCATGAAATGTAAAAAAAAAAAAAAAAAAAGATTATGTTGTGCACAGATAAATCGTTTATTATAAACACTTCAATATTCCATTCCAGAATAGTCCATTTTGATTTCATGGTGGCTTTATTATCTCATGCAATTTTGCATAAGTATATTTATCTTGATTTAAGGATGTTAAGAAAATTATTCTTATTCTTTTCTTATTTTATAAGAAAATACTGATTAAGAAAATGTAGCACTTCTGTGTGGCTCTAATGATCTCATTACAGTGACGCATGCTGGTTTGTTGCCAATCGGGACAGAGTTTCTTTATATATATATATATATATATATATATATATATATATATATATATATATATATATATATATATATATATATTAGAGATGTTCCGATACCCTTTTTCTCTTCCCGATACCGATTCCGATACCTGGGCTCAGGGTATCGGCCGATACCGAGTACTGATCCGATACCTGGGTGTATATCTGTATATACAGCTGTATATACTACTAGCCCTGTGTAAATTGCTAGAATTTTTTTATGGTGTGCTTCAGACAGATCCCTCAATAAAACATGAACAAATACATGGTGAACTACTGTATTTATTACAGTATTTTTATTATCTAACATGAATTTGACAGTATTATTTATTTTCTTATGCAAAAAAGAACTTCAAATGCAGCCAAAAATCTAACACCGCAAACTAAAAAAGGTATTTAAGTTTTACAATATAACTGTATAAAAAAACTGCAACAAAAAAGATCTATTAATCAGATAATCTCTTTACAACAAAACAAGTAAAAAACAAGCAACCATCTAGGCATAATTATTATTATTATAGAGACGTATTATTATTACTGTAGGCTACAACAGTAGCTTTATATATTGTCAATTTACTCATGTAAACCAAACATTTATTTTAATGGGCTGCCATGAAGATCTTTGAGTGTCTGTGTTTATGATATGACAGTATTCTCAAATGAAACGGTAAATTCTCATGAAGTGACGGTTTATGCGTTCGTGTCCTCATGACACACAGCAGAGACTACAAAACAGCGAGCTCTCGCGCATCTGTGCCAGTCACCCACAGAGATGTAGATTTTGCGGGAGTAATATTTAAATAGTATTTTGCAGTTTAATATTCACAGACACTAGTATATATTCGGCTACTGTCTGGAGCCCTGCGCTTTGACTTACACGGAAGCGACTGAACGCAGCTGCCGGTACTGAATATACTCGAGAGTCTGTAACTACCGGTACTACAGAGACATACTGCTAACCACTGATCTATAATATAGTAGCGGCTTCACTGTGTTTTGGCAGTTTAGAATGTGATGAGTGATCCAGTCATATATAGATAAGGGCTGCTAACGCGTTTTCATTTCTTCTTCGCTGCTCTAAACAGGGGTTGCTTGTGGCAACACAGCACAACTTCCTGTGTTTTCAATGCATTTTGAGCAGCGAAGAAGAACCGTGCAGCGGTTAGGCAAAGCTTGCGGTCATAACTAGGTCTTTTTTAAGAAAATGGTATCGGATCGGTATATGGGTTCATGTACTCGCCGATGCCGATGCCAGAATTTGTTGTGGTATCGGAGATATTTCCGATACTAGTATCGGAATCGGAACAACTCTAATATATATATGAGTGTTTGTCGACTCACGTCTCGGTCCAGCACTCGTCCGGTGCTGTTGAGATACAGTCTCTGCAGCGCAGGGTCAAGTATAACCCAGTTATCGTAGTTGTCCAGCAGCGTCAACGATATGGTTCTATCTGGATCCTGAGCTCGACCGTTGATCTGCATGTTTTCCACAAGAACGGTACCTGAAAGAAAGAGATTGGCAAGAAAAGCTTAGAATTCAAGGTGCACGATAGGAGATTGACAAACCCATGCAAAATAAAAAATATATAAGTAATAAATAGGCTATGCATAACAATAATGATGACTTCCCCATGAATAAATAATAGTTGTAAATCCTCATTCTGTACCGATTCATTAAGCGTCCCCTCTTGGCTCATGTGTATGAGAAGATGATTATGTAAGAATGTGAAGGTCATAATTTCAGCATGTGTTAATGTATGGTTGGCTGAGTTCTCGCCTCTCCTCCAAGATAATTACACTTCATTTTATGCTTCAATGTGTTAGAAATTATTTAAACTCCTTTTGAATCCCTGCAGAAAAACACAAAATAATAAGTCCTCACAGAGCACGAACCCCCATCCAAGCGCTATTCAATTAACGTTCCATGAGGTCCAGGCTCTGCATTTCCCCCCCAACAAAGGTCCGGACAATCATAATAACCATGTTTTTAAATAAAATGAATATTTCTCAAATATGCATTTTCACTGGAATGGATAACATTATTTAAGAGCCATTATTTGCAGAGGTGTCAAGTAACGAAGTACAAATACTTCGTTACTGTACTTAAGTAGAAATTTGGGGTATCTATACTTTACTTGAGTAATTATTTTTCAGCCGACTTTTTACTTCTACTCCTTACATTTTCACGCAAGTATCTGTACTTTCTACTCCTTACATTTAAAAAAATTGCTTCGTTACTGCTATTTCATACCGGATTGTTATCGTTCAGAGAGAGAGAAAGAAAAAAACCCTATCCAGATAAATCGCGCCATCAGGATGGAGTGAATTTGATTGTGGTTGGATGAGAAGTATACACATATACCATTCCGACACCCTATTGGTCCATACGCGATCCATCACACCTGTACATGACACAAGTCACATCACACTACATAGACAGTTTTGGGTTCGTTTATCAAAAAATATATTTCTTAAAAGTAGGTTGGAACCAGTAGTATCCGATCGCCTCAGAGTCAGTCCGCTTAAATTTCAAATGAAACCGGCGTCAGTCCGGTCTCCTCCCGTCTTTCAGCGCGCTCTTCAATCCGCCGACCACGGTGGAGCAGCGCGAGCTCAAACAGAGACAGAGGACACAAGGTGTGTGTTTACCGATAGATTGTTAGAATATCTGTATCTGTGAAGTTCTTTGTCATAAATACAGTTTACAAAAGGTCACGATCAGTCGGTTTCTCATCTAGTGTAAAGTTTTCGCTTGTCACCGCTAATCATGAAACAGCTGTTTCCTTACACTTATTTAAATATACTTCATTTAATCATACGTACATACACTGCTGTGCAAAAGTCTTAGGCAGTATTTTCACTTAAAAGAATGGTGTTCGGCCAGTTATTTATATATTTTGCTGTAGAGTGTCACTGTCAGTATAAAATATCAGTTTACAATTCCAAACATTCATTTTGCCATCGTCAAACTGCTTGTGCATTCAAAATCGCACTAGATTATTATTACAATTAATGGCAAACTACTGTCCTACTGACACATTGCAGCAAAAGATATAAATAACTGGCTTAAAACCCTTTTTTGGGGTGAAAACACTATTCTTTCTTTTCCATAAGACTTTTGCACAGTACTGTATTTTAAAAACGAGATTGTTGCTACTTTATAAAGAATGAGCATACAGTCATTCACAGAACTGATTTAAGACAGTGACAGACAGCACTCATCTTAACTAAATATCAGAGTGAGTGACAGAGATACAGTAGAAACATTATGTGTACTTTTGTATTAAATAATGACCCAGATTGTGAAATACATTTATTAGCCTTAGATTAAGGGAAGCACAACTTGGGAAATGAGAGCATCCAAGGTGAAAGCTATGGATTTATTTTAAATATTTGTAATGTTCTTTAATGTTATCCATAGTTTTTTTTGTAGTTCTTTTTTTTTTTTTTTAAGTATCAGTTCTGGCACGTTGAGGCGCCAGTACCATTTTAAAAGTATCGAAAAGGCACTGGACCCTACTTAAAAGTTATTATTTATTTCTCACTACTGGCTCATTTGCCAAATGGGTGCTTTCTCTTCGTCCTCCACAAATTAAGCTACTGTAGGTAGTTGGGTAGTGAGACGTTTTAATAAATTATCGTTTGCGATTAATGACGCAAATGACAATGTTGTGATATCTAGGCTATAGAGCATCACAGTCCCACCCACAGCTGGTGCCGGAACTAAAAATTCAATGCAATTTCTGCATTGACATTTGGGGTATAAGCCATTAAAACGTAACCATACATGGTAGACTTAAAACCAGCTACGGCTGTACTAAGCAACAGTATATGCTCATATAAACGTAAAAAGATCATGGGGGCACTAACCTTGTTTTGATCTAAATGCCTTTTATTCGCTATGTCTTGGCTAAGTACTTCATTACCCACAATCCTGAACAATCCCACAATCCCACAGTGATGCATCTGATTGGTGGAGCTCGTATAACCGTCTGGTTAAACCCCTTGAAGGTCCGTGAAGACTGAAGATCATTAATAAAAAAATAAAATAAAATAAAAACCTGTATTGCGTTTTTGCACGGTAGACTTATCAGTGCAATCATGATCTCCTTGGCTGCCATTGAGAGTTTTGCAGGGAGGTTGGTAACTTTAGTTAGCATTATCGTCCACTTTAGCTAGGCTACTGTAGCCTCCATATGAAATGAGTCATATCAAGCATTTTATAATGCCACTGTCAAAACAATATTTAGCCTAGACATACCTTTTTGTGCATTTACTGAACATTTGTGTAATGGCAACGACATGTGTTGACAACTGAGCAGTGATTGCAGTCAGATACAAAGCACTGCACCATTGCTGACGTTATCGTTAACCACTTTCACACACGCACACAATATAAAATACACGATGATAAAATAAAAATCAATACACAATACATATATAAAACACTATTTATTTACACGATTAATACTGAAAGAACTGGTATTACTGCACATTCACTATATAAAATAAAATTCACTGGAGGAAAAAGTTCGCGCGAGCGGCCGTCATCAGATTTGGATGT
The DNA here is from genome assembly GCF_023724105.1 of Carassius gibelio. NCBI lineage: Eukaryota > Metazoa > Chordata > Actinopteri > Cypriniformes > Cyprinidae > Carassius > Carassius gibelio. The sequence goes on along the minus strand of NC_068408.1, from coordinate 6,565,241 downwards.
CGCTCAAAAGGCTCGTTGCCTCGTTCGCAGTTGTGGCTTCAGTCGAATTCAATGGGGCGCGGTGGTTTATGGGATGAGTAGTTCCTGCGCTCGAAATGAAAATATGTACACAGTCTTGTACCTTTGACTTTTTTTGGATTTTGTCTTAATTTTTTCACTTGAAATGATATGTTATATGCTTATGAGTTCAGCCGTAGCTGGTTATCCTCACACATGCTCTAAAACTCTTTAGATACGGATTTTTCCGAAAGTGAATGGGAGAAATAAATGGGAAATTTACTTCCGGCACCAGAGCTCTCTCGGGCTGTGGGTGGGACTGTGAAGCTCTATATCAACTTTGTAACTCGTTACCCTCCGAACACTGGACATAGCAGACGTATGTACCGAATACAAGAAGCTATCAATCAAGAAGGTATCAGGATTATGAGTTATTTTTCATTTTTAGTTTTTGAATAATCACTTAGATTAATCATTCATTTTGACAGCACTATAATGTTTATTGTAAATAGTCAACCACACAAGAGTAATTGTTACTAAGCCTGCACCAATGTTCTTGTCCATTGCCCTCACAGAGTCCTGCAGCTAAGCTTGGATGTACATTTACATTCCATTCAAGGTTATTGATGACATGCCTCTGAAGTTTGACTTTTTGCTCCATAACAATACTTATTGGCAACTAGTCATCATATCTCTAGCTCTTTAATGTATTTGCATTGTACTAAAATGAGTTCATTTTCAATGGGCATATATGTGGCTGAAACAGGTAGCCTAGTGCCTCCCAAATTTTTCAACATGAACATTTTAATATAACATTATAGTCATTATGGCCTTTAGAAAAAAATTTTTTTGAGGAGGTGGGGTAGTGCACAATAGGCCCTTGTGGCACGGCCCAAGCTTTTGTTCTTAATGGCATTTTTTTTCCTTACATTACTTTTACTTTTATACTTTAAGTAGTTTTTTAAACCAGTACTTTTACACTTTTACTTGAGTAAAAAGCTTGAGTTGATACTTCAACTTCTACAAAAGTCTTTTTAAACCCTAGTATCTATACTTCTACTTGAGTAATGAATGCCAATACTTTTGACACCACTGATTATTTGAGAAAACATTCACCTGAGAGCCAGATTAACCTAAGATTTCTAAGGGGACTAATAGGAAAGACTGGAGCTTAAGCACCCTTAAATAAAGCCTGAAATTGCCTGTGATACATTATAAATGTTCAGGCTTGCAGCTGCATGACCTTGCAAAATGAAAGAAATAAGAAATCCTGAAAGTAATCAAACTAGTCTCTCCAAGTATTTAACCTGTAGCATAAAAATACGAACTGTGCTCTTCTTTAAAACAAATGCTACATTTCATTAGAAAAATGCAAATTAAATGCTGAATCAAATGTGAAATTTTGCCATCATCATGCCAGTCAGTACTGCTGCTATTAATTTTGTAAATGCACTAAAATAGCAAGTATATAAAAAAAATTCCATGCGAGGGCTTCCATGATCTTCCATGACAGTTTATGCAAACAGTTTTTGATTCACTGAAATTGACTGTCTCAAATTGTTTCTGATACATTTTAATTAAAAATCGAATGCATTATTGTATTTTATTACAATATACATCTTAAACACACATTAAAGGGATAGTCCACCCAAAAATGAAATTTCTGTCATCATTTGCTCATCCTCAATGAGCAAAGTATGCATTTAGGGAAGTCGTGGCCTAGTGGTTAGAGAGTTTGACTCCTAACCCTAGGGTTGTGGCTTCGAATCTCAGGCTGGTAATACCATGACTTAGATGCCCTTGAGCAATGCATCGAACCCCAAAAACCCCAATGCATCGGCACCGCAGCATAATTGGCTGCCCACTGCTCCGGGTGTGTGTTCATTGCTGTGTGTGTGCACTTTGGATGGGTTAAATGCAGAGCACGAATTCTGAGTATGGGTCACCATACTTGGCTGAATGTCACGACACTCAAGTTGTTCCAAACATGTTCTGTTGAGTCAAAAAGAAGATATTTTGGACAATGTTGGTAACCAAACACTTGATGGTAGCCATTGCCTTTCATAGTATGGGAAAAAATACTATACAGTTCAATGGCTACTGGCAACTATTTGGTTACCAACACTCTTCAAATATCTTCTTTTGTGTTTAATAGAGGAAATAAACTTGTATATGTTTGTAACAACTTGAGGGTGAGTAAACGATGACAGAAAATTCATTTTGGGGTGAACTATTTCAAATCACAAGACATTAATACACCATAAACATCAATACACTGCCCCGTACTTCAGTACTCTTCTGAAATCACAGTATGAAGTGCAACCAAAACATTGTTTGGCAGGTTCAAATGGTTTTAAAAAAAGAATTTCCATCAAAATAATATTTGTCCTTGTGACCTCTCGTGCTGGCAAAGAAAACTTCTTCTTAGAACCACAAAATCTCACATTCATGAGGGGGCTCGAGTCCCCTTAAGACTGAGATCCAAGAATTGCCCCTGGCACAAACAACTGTATTCATCCAGAACTAGAGTTCAGAAAGCTGGTCAGATTCTTTTCACCGAGCTCCTCTGTGCATTCACAACAACATCCAATGAAACTCTTGAGGTTCTTGTTCCTCATCTACATCTTGGATGGCTTAACAGTGAGTACAATTTGAGCCAATTTTAATTTTTGGGTAAACTACTCCTTTAAGCAACTCTAACTTAAAACTCATTTTTAAAAATGATTGATTTACATTAATCAAACTGTCACCGATCATCATTAACCTGCCCATATTTTACAACATTTTAGCAGTCAATCCCAATAGCAGTGACTTTTCCTTTTGATAACCAATCTTTTTTTTTGCAATTGCATTTAGTGATGTTAGTGGCGCAGAAATTGTACACTTCAGCTTTAAGTGAGTTAGCTTACAGCCCAGATCCCTGAGAAACTCATCCCTAACAGACATCCGACGCCGTCAGACATAGACAGACTCAGAGGCCCTGATGTTTACCTCCAATATTACCTGAAAGGAAATCCATGACCTGAGCCAAAGCACCCCCTTAGCATGTGAGCCGAGCAAAAACACATGAGCTGTGAGTGAGGACAGATGCAAGAATCTCTGAGCAAACAGCATTTTCGAATGAGGGGTCACAACACGCGTGCTGTCCATCAAGGCAACAGGAAACCCATGCCGCACCAGCTTATATCAGCTATTAGAGTGGTTAAGAACATAGAACAGCGTTAATATATGGCTCCTGTTGGATTATTTTTAATACCGTTGGATTTGTCATGGAGAAAAACACACGGATGAAACTGTACGGAAATTGGGTGGAAAATAGCTTCTTTGATTCATGTCTGCACACTGGAGAAAATCAAATGCTATTAAGAAGGATCTCACACCAGGCACGGTGGAGACTCAAGGGAATGGCGTACACACACACATATACCACACACACCAAATCCAAGGCAGCTTCTCAGAAACCTTTTCACACCCACAAACAGGTGTGAGCTTGTGCTCCGTCGCACACGTGCAGATTTTTGGCATCTATTCCAGAACAATCTGGCGAATGGCATCATTAGTGGAGTTTGCTGAGGCAAAATTACTAATATTCAAACTTAAGCGCATAACCATTTATGCTACAGACATCTATGATACCTCGAATCCTGTGGCCTGCTGAGAGAGGTGTGCTATTACCTTTGTAAGTGATTGGACTTGATTGGACCTGAAAGCCCATTTACTTACACTGTACAGTAAATTGAAAGAAAGACTCAGGAGATCAGAATTTCAAAGAGATTTCAAACTGATGTTTAGATGGTTAGCAACCTGGTCTCCCGGCCTGACCAGTTCTACCAAAAATCTATGTGATCAGTCATGTGATTGATTGATTGATTTAAAAATGTATAAATATATTTGAAAATAATTATAAGATGATAATATAATAAGAAATATGTTTTGTTCTTAATAAATGAATAATATTAATAATAATAACGCTTTTTAATTGTTATATAAAATATTTGTATAACTAATATTTACAGCTTGCCCAAGGTGGATGTTCTAATGTTCTCTTTTGTTGACCACAGTCAGTTTATCAACGCTTCTCATCACAAGTAGTTTTTGTGGCAAAAATATCTGTGATTGCGACTTAAAATTTTTGTGATTAATCATGTTATTTTTTTTTTTTTAAATGTGTGATTAAATATCAATATAATAATAAAATAAGATTGTTTTTCCACTGTAGAATAAAAAAATAGAATTTAATAATCATCATCATCATCATCATCCTCATCATTTAAAATATTTTACATAGCTAATAATTACAGCTGACCTAAGTTGAATATTCTAGGTTCTCTTTTGTTTACAGCAGTCAGTTTATATATGTACGCTTCTCATTCCAAGTATAGGAAAATGGTTAGCATATGTTACATTCCCAAACCCATATTACAACCAACCCAAACTCCAGAGCAGATGCACAGATGAGTTCGTGTAGAGCAGCATTTCCGTCAAACCAAGCTGCTCTATGACAGTCAAAACACAAGCTGTTAATGTGTAAAAGAGCAAACCCAGTGCTGCGCTTCACTGTGAAACACACAACGCTTATACTTTTTTAACTAAATCAAAGCTTTTGAGATTTAATAATTCATACTATTTATATTGTGACTTTGTCTTTATTTCGATTAAATGTGCAACACTGCGCGATAACACTCATAACTAGTTTAAGCTGGTTTAAGTATGACTGAGACCTCAGCAAATAGTTTGTAGGGACAACAACCACTCACACTTTTTTTCAGAAATGATTATTCTCTGCCAACTCATTTGATGTTCCTTCTGCCAGCCGAAGAAGTTTGTGCCAATCAGTTTTAAAATGGAAAACACGAGACACAGTTGTTGTTTGACAGGAAAAGCAGGTCCAATTTAAACTGAAGGAAGTGGATGCTTATTTGAATGCAGAAATGAGCTGTCATCCTCCTGGTGTGTGTGTGTGTGTGTGTGTGATTGTATTGTGTTCAGACGCCTCATGAGGCAAAGCTCTATTAAAGGAGACCCGAAGGCCGTGTGTGTGAACTGCAGAAAGGATATGAAATCCAGCAGAATCGATTGGAAGAGAAATCGAATCTGATGTGAAAATCCTAGAACATCACGTTACCCCATTGATGAAAATCTTTGTTCATCATCTACCTCAGCAGAAGAGTCCTACTGTCACAAAATCATTACAGCACGGGGTTGTGTAACTGGCTTTAGCTTTCAATCATTTAGGACAACTGCAAGCAATCAGATACCTCTCCATCGTAAAGCACACCAATGCGATTATATTCAAGCAACACTGTAAGACTCCCCAAAGAAGAGAAAAAGATCAAGTAGTTATCTTGTTCTCTAGACAGCAATGAGATTAAATGGACACCTCAAAGAGACTTTCGCTTAAGGGAACAGTTCCTCACCCTCAAACTGCGTCCTGATTTATTCACCTTCCTGTCATTACAAACCTAAATCACTTTCATTTTTTTTTCTGTCAAACAAAAAAATCGGACAAAATTCAAATAATTAGACAGCAATTTAAAGAGTTAAGCGGCGGCAACAAAAGTATCACAGCTCAGATTTGTCAGATCTCAAAATTAATATTTATATTTGATACTTCAATAAAACATAACTGAGGCCATTATTAGGACTCTATTATTAGAACTACAAAAGAGCAACCACTGAGCAATAAACAATAAATAAAATCAAGGAAGTAGAAATGTGACAGCATTTATGATATTAAAGCACTTTTATGTGATAAAAATTCTAAATAAATAAAAAACTTTACATGTATAAACTCACACACAGTCGTAAGTTTAGCGGTAGGCAGTCTAACCTCTAACCTGTAAATCCATCTTCCATAAGACCTCTGAGATTTTCTGCAAGTCATTACATGGCTGCAGACTTTGGGTTTTAAGACTTATTCTCCTCTTTTACACACACAGTGATGTGTGACATTCCCAGAGTTAAATACATCAGGAGAAGGTAATCTTATTTTGAAGTGTAAAGCTCTTTTGGGAGTTGTGTGGTGGCATCTCTTCAGACCCCTAGAGAACCTCAGCTCATTCAAGAGTGATGGTCCCTTACCGCCTGTGTGCAGGAGACTAGAGAAAGAGTAAAATCATCACTGAAGTTCTGTACCACAGATTCAACATTTCTGCCAACACATAAAACAAATAAACTTGCTTCCAAAATAAAAGTTTATATATATATATATATATATATATATATATATATATATATATATATATATATATATATATATAGTTTACAATTTTATAAATATTATAAAATATTTTTTTGAAATAACACGAGAATTAACCTCGAGAAATAATGCAAATAAATAAATAAATAATAAAAAGGTAATTATGTATAGTGTAAATCATACTAATAATAGTAGTAGTAAATAAAAGGTAATTTAGTAATGCATAATGGTGATGATTATGTATATAATTATCATGGAAATAAACGAAAACGTCAATCCAAATAGCTTAATTTGTTTTCTTTGTGAAAAACAAGATTTCTCATTTTATTTCTTTTGATTTGGGGTAGACTATAACCTCACGTTTTCATGCCTTATTCAATTAGTATTCAACCTTTATTAAGATGGATGAAACCTATTTTGTAATGAAATTAGTCACCCTTTTTTGTGGAAGGTCTTGGTTGCTTTGTTGTGTATCCTCTGTCATGTGACATTAGAAAACCTGACCGCCGCTGTCACGCTCACCTATTAATAAGTGAGACTGATTACTGTCATTACCATAACATGGTATGCTTATGAATAATCAGACCGAGGGAACAGACTTTTCCCTTAAAGCTCCTGGAAGAGTTTTCTCCTCAGAACTACAAGCATCAACATCTTGAACTCAACATGATGAGAATTCACCTTCGGAATTACACAAAAGAGCCATTTGTGGATAAGATGTTAATGGCTGTTTTCATGAGTGTAAAATGCTGCCAAGCTGCCGTGAACAGCTGTGTGGACTCATGTGCCAGCCTCCATGCGGCTTTCACATCATGATTTGGTTAAAGTCATCCTGCTTCCAATAATCAGCTAAATGTCAGAGTCACACCATCCATCCACAGAGAAAATGACAAAATCAAGAAAGCAGAACAGACTAGGTGTGATGGATATAGGTGAGCATCTGTAAGGAAAGCCACGGTCAACAAGTGGAGAAAAGCACTGAACCATGAAGCCCAGATAGATTGATGTACTTTAATTTGCCTAGGAATATTAAATCAACAATGGCTCTGTTTCAAAACCTAGTGAGCTGCCTTGCTGCCAAATGCCTATATGGGCAGCTAACTATGAAGTTACCGATTTGGGAAAGTTAATTAGCAGTAAATTATTTCAACAGATTATAAAATTACAGATCAAACAGTCATATTGTGACATTATTACAATTTAAAACATGTTTTATATATATATATTAGGGCCGGGACTCGATAAAAAAAAAATAATCTAATTAATTAGAGGCTTTGTACTTAATTAATCGAAATTAATCGCATTTTAATCGCATATAAATATTTGACCTGAGAACAGTGAAAAGTAATTTTTTACCATTGAATAATGACTGAATACATAAGCTTAAGCAACAAAATATTGTTTCTTTTTTTTCAACCAAGTCTAGCAGACCAGTGCAATTTTTGCCATGAAGTGTAGCAATAGCATATTTAGAAACAATTTAGAAATAGTACATTTCAGAAATTCAGGAAGCTTATAGGTGCTGGAACCTTCTGTAAAGTGTTTTTTAAGTAAAACACAATACTGTCAATTACATTCAGAACATTGGAAACACTGACTATTAGAAAACATCTCTCTGTTGCTTCAGAGGCCATAACATACTAAGTCCAACTCTCAATAACCTTGGCCAAAACAATAAAGAGTTCAACATAAACTGTTGCACCAACAAAATAATACATATTTCAACATTAAGTGTAAAGTCCACGCTAGCTGCTATATGTTTTGCGTTGAAGTGATACTTGAGGCTCGATGTGCTGCTGCGGTGATATGCGAACGCTAGTTGGTGCTTCAGTATAATCGGTCCGCCAAAACTCATCCAGTGAGAAACGTTCCGCGGTGCAAAAATAAGTTATTAAAAATGCGGGAATTTTTTTCTGTAATTAATTAATCTTAGTTAACGCGTTATTCTTTTGTGTCATTAATTAATCTCAATTAACGCGTTAAAGTCCCGGCCCTAATATATATATATTATATATATATATATATAATGTATTCCTGTTGAATTATTACTCTAGTCTTCAGTGTCACATTATTTTTAATCATTCTACAATGCTAATTTGGTTCTAAAAAAACAACAACTAAAGACATTGTTATCAATGTTGAAAAATGCAGCTTAATATTTTTGTGATAACCATTATACGCTACCATTCAAAAATTTGGTTTAATAAAAGGAAAATAAATTAAAACTTGGATTCATTTAAATTTCAGTAAAATCATTTACAATGTTAAAAACTGAATAAATGCTGTTCTTTTAAATTTTCTATTTCTATTAATCATTTTATATTGAAAAAATGGTTTACACTAAAATATTAAGCTGCAAAAATGTTTTCAATATTAATAGTAACGAGAACCATTATAAATAATTTAGCATCAATAATGATTGATAATAACTGAGCAACAAATCAGTATATTAGATTGATTTCTAAAGGATCATGTGACACTGAAGACATGATGCTGACGATTCAGAATCCTTTGGATCACAGGAATAAATTACATTTTAAAATATAATATATATATAATAATAATAATAATATGCATGTAGTGTAAATAAAAGTATTATAAAAATAATGCATATTTAATTAATCATATTAAAAAAAAAAATAATGCTATATGGGATATCCTTTTCAATGATGGACACATGTAATGCCTTTTTAGAGTATCCTAGAAATCATCAAAAGTATGTTGTCTACATTCAAGAACAGCACTGGTGTTGAGGAAGCCATGATGCCTACATAGGCAGCTCACTAGATTCTGGAACGCAGCCATAAACATGAATGATTTTTACAAGCCCAATAAGTAGCTACTCAATCAGTAGATGGATGGAGTTATCTCAGTGTGATTGAGTGGAGCTTGTTTTTCATTTGTTTTCGGGAGACGTTTTTAATTTTGGGAGGTTGTGCAGGTCTAATAAGAGGATGATTAGAGAGGACGGGACGAATCAGTCAGACCCGAGGCACTTTAATGAAAGTAAAGATCTACAGCACAAGCCAATATCTACCCCTCGCTGAGGAGGAGACCCGGGAAAAACAATTGCTATCTTCAACAACAAGCAATGCATTGTGTATCAGTGACTAAATTGTTATCGGCCAGTATTATAATACAGAATTACTTGTATTATCATTAGTGTGTAAGGCCCATATTTCATTCAAATAATATCATAAATCACATTAAGGCTTTTTATGGGGCTAAATGGAATACTTTGCAATCATTTTTTTTTTTACAAATTAAATTATAAAAAGTTATCTTCGATTTTATGTTATATCAATATTCAACTTTAGATTGTATTATACTGTTTCAGTCTATGGTTTTATTAGGGCTCAAGCCCAAAGGGCGAGAGGCCTATTGTTTTCCTTAGGATTATTTTTTATTATTATTATTATTATTATTATTATTATTAGGGCTCAAGCCTGGAGGGCGAGAGCCCTATTGTTTTCCTTAGGATTATTTGTTATTATTAGGGCTCAAGCCCAAAGGGCGAGAGGCCTATTGTTTTCCTTAGGATTATTTTTTATTATTATTATTATTATTATTATTATTATTATTTTTTTCCAACGTCTCGGGGGCTTTTGGGGCCCTTAACGTGCTTAAAAAGTCTTGAAAATTGGCACACAGATTGGAACCTGCGGCCATTAGGGCCGGGCAGAGACTGATACACGGGCGTGGCACAGGGGCTCTACAGCGCCCCCTGGAATATGGAGGGCCATATATCATACATTCTTGCTCGTAGACGTATGAAACTCGGTACACATATAAATCTCATCAATCCAAACAACTTTTGTATTGCATATCATAGGCTCCGCCCAACAGGAAGTTGGCTATTTAGGGTTTAGTATTCAAATTTTTCGTCAAAGTTGTGGGGGCTTTTGGGGTCCTTAACATACTCAAAAACTCTTGAAAATTTGCGCACACTTTGGAATCTGTGGCCTTTAGGAGCCTGCAGAGGCTGGGACCCGGGCGTGGCACAGGGGCTCTACGGCGCCCCCTGGAACACAGTCAGAAATGTTGATGTATAGCTCACACATACTTGCACATATTCATATGAAACTCAGTACACATATAGATCTCATCGTGCCGAACAACTTTCGTATTGCATGTCATAGGCTCCGCCCATCAGGAAGTCAGCTATTTAGAGTTATGTAAAAAGCGCATGCTCTGGAATTTGAAATACTTGTCATAGGTTTTTTTCTCGATTGCCGCCAAACTCGGTCAACGTGATCTCAAGACACTGGGGATGAAAAATTGCCAGGGGATTTTTGATATCTCGAACGGTTTGCTCGTGGCGAGGCATTGAAATTATGGCGAGAAATGAGAAACAGGAAGTGTCTAATACCGTCCACATACATTTCCTGATTTTAATCAAACTTCATCAGATTATTCGTTGTATGATGTCGATCGCATATATGTGACTATTAGGAGTCAAAGTTATAGCGCCACCAACTGGCAGAAGGAAGTGTGTCATTTTCAAAATGATTTGAATTCAGCATCTTATTATTACTCGATTTGCTTCAAACTTCATCAGAATAATGTTAAAACACAGCCGATATAAATCTGCAAGGGGGATATTGATATCTAAAAAATTGTTGGCGTGGCAACATGTCAAACTGGAATACTTCTCAGGTGATTTTGAGGCAAATAACATACTTATAATTTCACAAAACTCTGAACACACATCAGTATTTCTGATAGGAACTTAAATTGTGAATGGATTTTGGATAGCTTGAATGGTTTTGCCGTGGTGATTTTTTTAAATGACCTTACAAAGGGAATCATTATTGTATTTTTAAATTGCAGCTTCCAAACACGTCAAAGAATTTTTTCATACAGATGAAAAAGTCATTCTGAGGAAATATGCATAGTTTCACGACTTTACAACACTGTATGGATAACAGAAAATTAAAAAAACTGTCAGACATCTCATCTCACTCTGTCCCTCTGTTTGAGTATATGTGCTTCAGACTTCCATTGTCTGAGAGAAATTGCGCCCCTACAGGTTCAATTCCCGGACTTTTACTTTCACTTTTAAATCGGTTAAAAATACAAACAAATACTTAGATTTAATTCACACTGACAAGCTAAACCAACATATCTGATTATTACCGGTTCAGGGCTCATGGATAAATTATTTCTGGCCAGAGATACTTGAGAAATAGGAGAGATGAATCACCGCTGTGATCACGAGCGTCTGGAGTAAAGAGCTCAGAGAAAACGAATTTATTCCTGTTTTAAAGCTTTTAAAAATAAATTATTACAGCGATATCACACAATCAACCAATTAGAACATACCAAGAGCTAAATTAAGATGTTTTTGAACTGTTTGTGTGAAAATGAAATATTTGCAGCTGCCTATCTGAAATCACCGCCTCCGATCAGCGCGTACAGTGTCCAGCTCAAAACAAACGAATTTATTCTTGTTTAAGAGCTTTTTTAAATAAAATATTACCACAAATGCACACAATAAACCCATTGTAACACAACAAGAGCTAAATGCAGGTGTTTGTGACCTGTTTAAGTGTGCAAGACTATTTGAAAGCGCGACTGGCAGAATAACATATCTCTCGAGCTGCAGGATTCTGGCTTTCGTCGTACGAACGAACACATAACGGACAAGATTATTTCAAAATACATAATAGCTTGGCGACTATAAACGAAAACAGCCACGTGAACATAAACTGGATCTACTGGATTTGAATATTAAAGTGACCACATTTACCACTTGCTTCTGTCTTCAATTTTAATCTATATAAAAAAGGAAACTCATTCGACTTGGCTGCTTTTTTAATGTGTGCGTATTTATTTATTTATCTTTTTATACATTTCGTATAATTTCATAGTTTGTGTATTACAATTATAAAAACAAAAATAAAATTAGCCACTCACATAGAAATAGCTTAGGCCTTAACCTTTTTCTGACAGTTTTAGGGATTTTTAAAAATCCTAAAAAAACCTTATTTGTGCTGCAAATAATAATTTCAAACTCATTTGATACTGACCTATGACATCCTGTGACATTATATTTATTTTAATTTACATAATCTCATGGATGTAACAGTAAATCTGTTCAGCTCACAGATCAATACTAAGCTGTAATACAAGCAGAACTTTCACAAATGCTTATGAGTCATTTAAGGATTTGATAACACTGTAAAATAATGTCTAATTTGTTAACATTAGCAAATTCATTGATAACACTTTATAATAACTGCACTCATTATTAAATAGTCAGTTCATGCTTTATAAAGCCTTGTCCCAATATTAATAGTCAGTAGTAAGCAGTTTATAAATACAGCTATAAATAGCTTGTCCTTGGTTTATAAGCACATTTATTAAAAATGAGAGTAAGTTATCTTCCTATGAAAAATAAAAGATAAAAATAAACAAACAACAACACAGATTGATACAGAACTCAGAAATTTTATTGTGGATTTATGATAAAGCCTGCAAATGAATTCATACTCCTACTCATACTACTCCATACTCCTTTTTCAACATGATGCCAATATACTGAGATGTTAAATTGTGAATGGGTTTAGGATAGCTTAAATGGTGTTGCCATAGAGATTTATTAAAGTAACATAAAAAAATACAATAGTTATTTTACTATATCTTTACAATTTTTCATTCTAAATCTTCATAATTTTTTATATAAGTAGAAGTCCTCATTTGAAGGAAGCACAGTAAGTTTCATAGCTTTATCACTTTCAAGAGCCAGCATAAAATTTAAACTATCATAACTTATAAATCAAGCTTGCAATTCTTAGTACCTATAATGGCCACCAGAGGGAGCTATAGGATTACTTTTAAATAATTATTGTAGAAACGAGTATGATTTAAATCATTTATAGAAATCTTTCAAAAAAAATGAATTGTATATATTTTACTGATAAAATGACCCTCACTTAATTAGAATAACAAGCTGAAGTATTTTGAACTGTATATTAAGAATAATTCTTTATAAGCTTTATGGACAGATACGTTTTGAGTGACTCTTGAAGGATCAGCACCACATCCTCTTTTACCACTGTTTAAAGAATTAATCTTACAGAATAGGTGTGAATGAATTTTGGATAGCTTGAATGGTTTTGCCGTGATGTTTTTTGAAATAATAGTAAAAAAGGAACCAGTAAATGTCTTTTTATTTTTTTAAAGTGCAGCTTCTAAACACTTTTTAAAAAAAAATGTACACATAGAAGACCAGTCATTCTGAGGCATATTTCCTCAGAATGACTGGTCTCATGACCATAGTTTCATGACTATACAACACTATATGGATGATAGAAAATTAAAAAAAAACTATCATACATCTGATGTCACTCAGTCCCACTGTCACTGTGGGTAATGTGTGTGTGTGTGTGTGTGTGTTAAGTGAATTAGGTGTGAAACTATCAGGGTGCATTTAGTCTCCAGCGCCAACATTTTACAGAACTGCCACTTTCCTGGAGTCTCCAGAATTACTCGGTGTCGGACTCTGAGAGACTTAAGATTCCAAAAAATGATTTAATTAGAATACCATGAAGTATTGTGAAATACTATATATTAAGTCTTTATATATAGGCTTTATGCACAGATTAGAGTGACTCGTGAAGGACCAGCACCACCTCCTCTTGTTCGATGGTTTGAGGAATATATCTTCCAGAATCCAGGATTAAGATTTAGGAGCTCATTTTTATTCCACCTCCTTTCCTGAAAAGTCTGTCTTGCAGAATTGACTAAAAATTAATCTTCACATTAATTACTAATTATTTTGCAATTCTTTTTGTCAGTTCTTCTTGACCTGCTTTTTTCTTCTTCCTTTCTGACCTCATGACCCAGTCAGTATTTTTTGTACAATGGTCAAGTCTTAACTTATCCATTTCTGTATTGCATTTGTGTTTGATATTTCTCATGGGTATTTCATAATTTTCGACCTTACAGTTTGAGTTAAAAGTCTATTTTAGCGCATTTCATCTGTAAAAGAAAACATGCCTAATAATTCTGCACACATGAATATAAGGAGTTTTTCTCTTCCAGCTTTCCTGGACTATTGTATAGCACTCATAAATGATTAAATAAAAAATAATGGTAGTTATTAAGATTTATATGGTTTGGAATTGGTAAAATGTACTTGGAAAAAAATCACAATAAAACAATGTTTTCATGTTTAAGTTTGGAATATTAACTGACATGAATGAATGCTATATAAATATTGTTCATGTTAACATAATGTTTATAAATGAAATCTTATTGTACAGTGTTACTAATATATATATTGTTCTGTGAATGTGATTTTAAAGTCTAGATGATTCGGATTAACCCTTTAACTGCCGTATCCTTTAAAACCTCACTGCCAGAGGGATATTGTGAATGCATGTGCCCGCTGGGCACAGTTTACCTGATGCCACCGGGGTGGCGATGGCATTGGTGGCTTGAGCCCGCCATCGCTGCTTGCAGCTATATTTATTATTATTTTTCTTCAAGGTTTCGGGGGCTTTTGGGGCCCTTAACATGCTTAAAAAGTCTTGAAAATTGGCACACACATTGGAACCTGCGGCCATTAGGGCTGGGCAGAGACTGATACACGGGCGTGGCACAGGGGCTCTACAGCGCCCCCTGGAATACTGAGGGCCATATATCATACATACTTGCACGTAGACACACGAAACTCGGTACACATGTAGATCTCATCAAACCAAACAACTTTTGTACTGCATGTCATAGGCTCCGCCCAACAGGAAGTTGGATATTTAGGGTTTAGTATTCATATTTTTCGTCAAAGTTGTGGGGGCTTTTGGGGTCCTTAACATACTCAAAAACTCTTGAAAATTTGCGCCCACTTTGGAATCTGTGGCCTTTAGGAGCCTGCAGAAGCTGGGACCTGGGCGTGGCACAGGGGCTCTACAGCGCCCCCTGGATCACAGTCAGAAATGTTGATGTATAGCTCATACATACTTGCACATATTCATATGAAACTCAGTACACATATAGATCTCATCGTGCCGAACAACTTTCATATTGCATGTCATAGGCTCCGCCCATCAGGAAGTCAGCTATTTAGAGTTATGTAAAAAGCGCATGCTCTGGAATTTGAAATACTTGTCATAGGTTTTTTTCTCGATTGCCGCCAAACTCGGTCAACATGATCTCAAGACACTGGAGATGAAAAATTGCCAGGGGATTTTTGATATCTCGAACGGTTTGCTCGTGGTGAGGTGTTGAAATTATGGCGAGAAATGAGAAACAGGAAGTGTCTAATACCATCCACATACATTTCCTGATTTTAATCAAACTTCATCAGATTATTCGTTGTATGATGTCGATCGCATATATGTGACTATTAGGAGTCAAAGTTATAGCGCCACCAACTGGCAGCAGGAAGTGTGTCATTTTCAAAATGCTTTGAATTCAGCATCTTATTTTTACTCGATTTGCTTCAAACTTCATCAGAATAATGTTAAAACACAGCCGATATAAATCTGCTGGGGGGATATTGATATCTAAAAATATTGTTGCCGTGGCAACATGTCAAACTGCAATACTTCTCAGGTGATTTTGAGGCTTATAACATGCTTAGAATTTCATCAAACTCAGAACACATATCAGTATTTATGATAACTAGACACTGGCAAAAGTTCATAAGAGGGCGTGGAAGAGGCACTCTATAGCGCCACCTTTTGTCAAAAGTGGGGGGGTTAGTTTTAGCTACAGACACCAAACTCGGTACAAAAATTGTTCTCATCAAGACGGACAACTTTCTAATTCACAGTCATTAGCTACGATCAACAGGAAGTCAGCTATTTTGATTTGAATGTGGATTTTTTTTTACATTTAACTGTGAATTAATGCATACTGCTCAGAGGAGAGTAACACTATACACACCAAACTTTGTCTACATGATGCCAAAACATTTTAAACAACTTAAATTGCCAATGGATTTTGGATAGCTTGAACGGTTTTGTAGTGGTGATTTTTTTAAATGACAGTAAAAATGGAATTATTAATTTTCCTGCATTTTTAAATTCCAAACACTTCAAAACCTTTTTTCTTACAGAAAAAAAGTCATTCTGAGTAAATATGGATAGTTTCACGACTTTACAACACTGTATGGATAACAGAAAATTAAAAAACTGTCAGACATCTCATCTCACTCTGTCCCTCTGTTTGAGTATGTGTGCTTAGACTTCCATTGTCTGAGAGAAATTGCGCCCCTACAGGTGCAATTACCGGAGTTTTAGTTTCTCTTTTAAATCGGTTAAAATACAAATAAATACTTGGATTTAATTCACAATGACAAGCTAAACCAACATATATGATTATTATCAGGTCAGGGCTCATTAATAATTGATGTGTGGTCAGTGATACGTGAGAAACACGAGAGATGAATCACCGCCCTGAGCAGGAGCGTGTGGAATGACGAGCTCAGAAAAAAACAAGTTTATTCTTGTTTTATAGCTATTAAAAATAAAGCATTGCAGCGATATCACACAATTCAGCAATTAGAACACACCAAGAGCTAAATTAAGATGTTTTTGAACTGTTTGTTTTAAAATGAAATATTTGCGGCTGCCTATCTGAAATCACTGCCTCCGATCAGCGCGTACAGTGTCACAAGTTCAAAACTAACGAATTTATTCTTGTTTAAGAGCTTTTTAAAATAAAATATTGCCATAAATGAACCCAATACACCCATTATAACAATACAAGAACTAAATGCAGGTGTTTGTGACCCGTTTAAGTGTGCAAGACTGAAAGCGCGACTGGCAGAATAACATATATCTCTTGAGCTGCAGGATTCTGCCTTTCGTCGTAAGAACGAACACATCATGGACAAGATTATTTCAAAATACATAATAGCTTGGCTAATATTAACGAAAACAGCAACATGAACATAAACTGTTGAGAAATAAATCTGAAGTGGATCTACTGGATTTTAATATTAAGTGACCGCATATACCAGCTGCTTCTGTCTTCAATTTTAATCTATATAAAAAAGGAAACTCATTCATCTATTATTAAATATTAACAGGTTTTATTCAAGCTGTTTAGAATGATTGCAGTAAGCTAATTTTTTTAAATGTAAATCCCCCCCAAAAATATAATAAATAAAAAACATTGGAAAACAATAAATGTTGTACTTTTTTATACATTTTGTATAATTTCATAGTTTATGCATTATAGTTATAAAAACAAATACATTTTGCCAAATACATAGTAATTTTAGGCCTTATCCTTTTCTGACAGTTTTAGGGATTTTTAAAAATCCTAAAAAACCTTATTTGTGCTGCAAATAATAATTTAAAACTCAAAAAGTAAATAGTCAGTTCATGCTTTAAAGTCTTGTCCCAATATTAATAGTCAGTAGTAAGCAGTTTATAAATACAGCTATAAAAAGCTTGTTCTTGGTTTATAAGCACATTTATTAAAAATGAGAGTAAAGGGTCAGTTATCTTCCTATGAAAAATAAAAAAATAAAAATAAACAAACAACAACACAGATTGATACAGAACTCAGAAATTTTATTGTGGATATATGATAAAATCAGCCTGTAAATTAATTCATACTCCTCCAAGAAGACACAAGAAGTTCACACCAAACTTTTTTAACATGAAGCCAATATACTGAAGATGTTAAATTGCGAATGGGTTTAGGATACCTTAAATGGTGTGGCCATAGCGAATTATTAAAGTAACAAAAAAAAAAAAGTACAACAGTTATTTTACTATATCTTTAAAATTTTTCATTCCAACTCTTCATAATTTTTTATATACGTAGAAGTCATCATTTGAAGGAAGCACAGTAAGTTTCATAGCTTTATTATTTTCAAGAGCCAGCATAAAATTTAAACTATCATAATTTATAAATCAAGCTTGCAATTCTTAGTACCAATAATGGCCACCAGATGGAGCTATAGGATTACTTTTAAATAATTATTGTAGAAACAAGTATGATTTAAATCATTTATAGAAATCTTTCAAAGAAAAATAATATGAATTTTATGTATTTTACTGATAAAATTACCCTCACTTAATTAGAATAACAAGCTGAAGTATTGTGAACTGTATATTAAGAATTATTCTTTATAGGCTTTATGGACAGATACGTTTTGAGTGACTCTGGAAGGTTCAGCATCACATCCTCTTTTACCACTGTTTAAAGAATTAATCTTACAGAACAGATGCGAATGAATTTTGGATAGCTTGAATGGTTTTGTCGTGGTGATTTTTTGAAATAGCAGTGAAAAAGTAACCAGTTAATGTCTTTTATTTTTTTAAAGTGCAGCTTCTAAACACTTCAAAAAAATGTACACATAGAAGACAAGTCATTCTGAGGAAATATGCATAGTTTCATGACTATACAACGCTATATGGATGATAGAAAATTAAAAAACTATCATACATCTGATGTCACTCTGTCCCTCTGTCACTGTGGGTAATGTGTGTGTGTGTGTTAAGTGAATTAGGTGTGAAACTATCAGGGAGCATTTAGTCTCCAGCGCCAACATTTTACAGAACTGCCACTTTTCTGGAGTCTCAGAATTACAATGTGCCAGGTTCTGAGAGATCTAAGATTCCAAAAAATTATTTAATTAGAATACCATGAAGTATTGTGAAATACTATATATTAAGACTTTATATATAGGCTTTATGAACAGATTAGAGTGACTCGTGAAGGACCAGCACCACCTCCTCTTGTCCGATGGTTTGAGGAATATATCTTCCAGAATCCGGGATTGAGATTTAGGAGCTCATTTTTATTCCACCTCCTTTCCTGAAAGTCTGCCTTGCAGAATTGACAAAAAATTAATCTTCACATTAATTCCTAATTATCTTTGCAATTCTTTTTGTCAGTTCTTCTTGACCTGTTTTTTTCTTCTTCTTTTCTGACCTCATGACCCAGTCAGCATTTTTTGTACAATTGTCAAGTCTTAACTTATCCATTTCTGTATTGCATTTGTGTTTGATATTTATCATGGGTATTTCATAATTTTCGACTTTACAGTTTGAGTTAAAACTCTATTTTAGCGCATTTCATCTGTAAAAGAAAACATGCCTAACAATTCTACACACATGAATATAAGGAGCTTTTCTCTTCTAGCTGTCCTGGACTATTGTATAGCACTCATAAATGATTAAATAAAAAATAATGGTAGTTATTAAGATTGATATGGTTTGGAATTGTTAAAATGTGCTTGGAAAAAAATCACAATAAAACAATGTTTTAATGTTTAAGTTTGGAATATTAACTGACATGAATGAATGCTATATAAATATTGTTCATGTTAACATAATGTTTATAAATGAAATCTTATTGTAAAGTGCTACTAAAGTTATATATATTGTTCTGTGAATGTGATTCTAAAGTCTAGATGATTCGGATTAACCCTTTAACTGCCGTATCCTGTAAAACCTCACTGCCAGAGGGATATTGTGAATGCATGTGCCCGCTGGGCACAGTTTACCTGATGCCACCGGGGTGGCGATGGCATTGGTGGCTTGAGCCCGCCATCGCTGCTTGCAGCTATATTTATTATTATTATTATTTTTTTCCAACGTCTCGGGGGCTTTTGGGGCCCTTAACATGCTTAAAAAGTCTTGAAAATTGGCACACAGATTGGAACCTGCGGCCATTAGGGCCGGGCAGAGACTGATACATGGGCGTGGCACAGGGGCTCTACAGCGCCCCCTGGAATATGGAGGGCCATATATCATACATTCTTGCTCGTAGACGTATGAAACTCGGTACACATATAAATCTCATCAATCCAAACAACTTTTGTATTGCATATCATAGGCTCCGCCCAACAGGAAGTTGGCTATTTAGGGTTTAGTATTCAAATTTTTCGTCAAAGTTGTGGGGGCTTTTGGGGTCCTTAACATACTCAAAAACTCTTGAAAATTTGCGCACACTTTGGAATCTGTGGCCTTTAGGAGCCTGCAGAGGCTGGGACCCGGGCGTGGCACAGGGGCTCTACGGCGCCCCCTGGAACACAGTCAAAAATTTTGATGTATAGCTCACACA
Source organism: Carassius gibelio (assembly GCF_023724105.1). NCBI lineage: Eukaryota > Metazoa > Chordata > Actinopteri > Cypriniformes > Cyprinidae > Carassius > Carassius gibelio. The sequence continues at coordinate 6,545,014 of NC_068408.1, read as the reverse complement.
TACTTGCACGTATTAATATGAAACTCAGTACACATATAGATCTCATCGTGCCGAACAACTTTCGTATTGCATGTCATAGGCTCCACCCAACAGGAAGTCAGCTATTTAGAGTTATGTAAAAAGCGCATGCTCTGGAATTTGAAATACTTGTCATAGGTTTTTTTCTCGATTGCCGCCAAACTCGGTCAACATGATCTCAAGACACTGGGGATGAAAAATTGCCAGGGGATTTTTGATATCTCGAATGGTTTGCTCGTGGCGAGGCGTTGAAATTATGGCGAGAAATGAGAAACAGGAAGTGTCTAATACCGTCCACATACATTTCCTGATTTTAATCAAACTTCATCAGATTATTCGTTGTTTGATGTCGATCGCATATATGTGACTATTAGGAGTCAAAGTTATAGCGCCACCAACTGGCAGCAGGAAGTGTGTCATTTTCAAAATGCTTTGAATTCAGCATCTTATTTTTACTCGATTTGCTTCAAACTTCATCAGAATAATGTTAAAACACAGCCGATATAAATCTGCTGGGGGGATATTGATATCTAAAAATATTGTTGCCGTGGCAACATGTCAAACTGGAATACTTCTCAGGTGATTTTGAGGCATATAACATGCTTAGAATTTCATCAAACTCAGAACACATATCAGTATTAGTGACAGCTAGACACTGGCAAAAGTTCATACGAGGGCGTGGAAGAGGCACTCTATAGCGCCACCTTTTGTCAAAAGTGAGGGGGTTAGTTTTAGCTACAGACACCAAACTCAGTACAAAAATTGTTCTTATCAAGACGGACAACTTTCTAATTCACAGTCATCAGCTACGACCAACAGGAAGTCGGCTATTTTGATTTGAATGTGGATTGTTTTTTACATTTAGCTGGGAATTAATGCATACTGCTCAGAGGAGAGTAACACTATACACACCAAACTTGGTCTACATGTTGAAAAAACATTGAGGAACTTAAATTGTGAATGGGTTTTGGATAGCTTGGATGGTTTTGTCGTGGTGATTTTTTAAAATGACAATAAAGATGGAATTATTAATTTTCCTGCATTTTTAAATTCCAAACACTTCAAAACCTTTTTTCATACAGAAAAAAAGTTATTCTGAGTAAATATGCATAGTTTCATGACTTTACAACACTGTATGGATAACAGAAAATTAAAAAACTGTCAGACATCTCATATCACTCTGTCCCTCTGTTTGACTGTGTGTGCTTAGACTTCCATTGTCTGAGAGAAATAGCGCCCCTACAGGTGCAGTTACCGGACTTAAAAAGGGAGGAGACTGTCTTTTGGTTTCGATTTTAAATCGGTTAAAATACAAATAAATACTTGGATTTAATTCACAATGACAAGCTAAACCAACATATATGATTATTATCAGGTCAGGGCTCATTAATAATTGATGTGTGGTCAGTGATACGTGAGAAACACGAGAGATGAATCACCGCTCTGAGCAGGAGCGTGTGGAATGATGAGCTCAGAAAAAACGAGTTTATTCTTGTTTTATAGCTATTAAAAATAAAGTATTGCAGCGATATCACACAATTCACCAATTAGAGCACACCAAGAGCTAAATTAAGATGTTTTTGAACTGTTTGTGTGAAAATGAAATATTTGCGGCTGCCTATCTGAAATCACTGCCTCCGATCAGCGCGCACAGTGTCACAAGTTCAAAACAAACGAATTTATTCTTGTTTAAGAGCTTTTTAAAATAAATTATTGCCATAAATGCACACAATACATCCATTATAACACAACACGAGCTAAATGCAGGTGTTTGTGACCCGTTTAAGTGTGCAAGACTATTTGAAAGCGCGACTGGCAGAATAACATATATCTCTCCAGCTGCAGGATTCTGCCTTTCGTCGTAAGAACGAACACATCACGGACAAGATTATTTCAAAATACATAATAGCTTGGCTAATATAAACGAAAACAGCCACGTGAACATAAACTGTTGAGAATTAAATCTGAAGTGGATCTACTGGATTTTAATATTAAGTGACCGCATATACCAGCTGCTTCTGTCTTCAATTTTAATCTATATAAAAAATTAAACTCATTCATCTTGGCTGCTTTTTTAATGTGTGTACGTATTTATTTATTATTTTGCTCTAACAAGACTTAATCTATATTTAATTAAATCAATTACATTTTATTTTACATTTGATTTGTCCATTTCTGCATCTAAACGCCTAAAAACCTAAAACATGCTCTTTTATACTATTGTTAGCAATTTCTTTATCGTCCAAGTTATCTGGTGTACACGCTTTCATTTTCATAATACACTCATTTGTTAGATTATACACAGTTATAGTGGTCTATAATAAATATTGACAGGTTTTATTCAAGATGTTTAGAATGATCGCCGTAGGCTAATTTTTTTAAATGTAAATCCAAAAAAAAAAAAAAAAATTAAATAAATAAAAAACATTGGAAAAGAATAACTTGTACTTTTTTATACATTTTGTATAGTTTCATAGTTTATGCATTATAGTTATAAAAACAAACAAATTTAGACACTCACATAGAAATCTTAGGCCTTATCCTTTTCTGACAGTTTTAGGGATTTTTAAAAATCCTAAAAAACCTTATTGGTGCTGCAAATAATAATTTCAAACTAATTTGATACTGATCTCTGACATCCTGTGACATGATATTTATTTGAATTTACATAATCTCATGGATGTAACAGTAAATCTGTTCAGCTCACAGATCAAGACTAAGCTGTAATGCAAGCAGAACTTTCACAAATGCTTTTAGGTCAATAAAATCATTACAAAACACTTACAAATCATTTAAGGGATTTGATAACACTGTAAAATAATGTCTAATTTGTAAACATTAGCAAATGCATTGATAACACTTTATAATAACTGCACTCATTAGTAAATAGTCAGTTCATGCTTCATAAAGCCTTGTCCCAATATTAATAGTCAGTAGTAAGCAGTTTATAAATACAGCTATAAATAGCTTGTTCTTGGTTTATAAGCACATTTATTAAAAAGGAGAGTAAAGGGTCAGTTATCTTCCTATGAAAAAAATAAAAAATAAAAAATAAACAAACAACAACACAGATTGATACAGAACTCAGAAATGTTATTGTGGATTTATGATAAACTCAGCCTGTAAATGAATTCATTCTCCTCCAAGAAGACACAAGTAGTTCACACCAAACTTTTTTAACATGAAGCCATATACTGAAGATGTTAAATTGCGAATGGGTTTAGGATACCTTAAATGGTGTGGCCATAGAGATTTATTAAAGTAACATAAAAAAATACAATAGTTATTTTACTATATCTTTAAAAATTTTAATTCCAACTCTTCATAATTTTTTATATACGTAGAAGTCATCATTTGAAGGAAGCACAGTAAGTTTCATAGCTTTATCATTTTCAAGAGCCAGCATAAAATTAAAACTATCATAACATATAAATCAAGCTTGCAATTCTTAGTACCAATAATGGCCACCAGATGGAGCTATAGGATCACTTTTAAATAATTATTGTAGAAACAAGTATGATTTAAATCATTTATAGAAATCTTTCAAAGAAAAATAATATGAATTTTATGTATTTTACTGATAAAATGACCCTCACTTTATTAGAATAACAAGCTGAAGTATTGTGAACTGTATATTAAGAATAATTCTTTATAGGCTTTATGGACAGATACGTTTTGAGTGACTGTTGAAGGATCAGCACCACATCCTCTTTTACCACTGTTTAAAGAATTTATCTTACAGTACAGGTGCGGATGAATTTTGAATGGCTTGAATGGTTTTGTCGTGGTGATTTTTTGAAATAACAGTAAAAAAGTAACCAGTAAATGTCTTTTATTTTTTTAAGTGCAGCTTCTAAACACTTCAAAAAAATGTACACATAGAAGACAAGTCATTCTGAGCAAATATGCATAGTTTCATGACTATACAACACTATATGGATGATAGAAAATTAAAAAACTATCATACATCTGATGTCACTCTGTCCCTCTGTCACTGTGGGTAATGTGTGTGTGTGTGTGTGTGTGTGTGTGTATGTGTGTGTGTGTGTGTTAAGTGAATTAGGTGTGAAACTATCAGGGAGCATTTAGTCTCCAGTGCCAACATTTTACAGAACTGCCACTTTCCTGGAGTCTCAGAATTACAATGTGTCAGGTTCTGAGAGATCTAAGATTCCAAAAAATGATTTAATTAGAATACCATGAAGTATTGTGAAATACTATATATTAACACTTTATATATAGGCTTTATGAACAGATTAGAGTGACTTGTGAAGGACCAGCACCACCTACTCTTGTTCGATGGTTTGAGGAATATATCTTCCAGAATCCGGGATTAAGATTTAGGAGCTCTTTTTTATTCCACCTCCTTTCCTGAAAGTTTGTCTTGCAGAATTGACTAAAAATTAATCTTCACATTAATTCCTAATTATTTTGCAATTATTTTTGTCAGTTCTTCTTGACCTATTTTTTTTTTCTTCTTCTTTTCTGACCTCATGACCCAGTCAGCATTTTTGTACAATGGTCAAGTCTTAACTTATCCATTTCTGTATTGCATTTGTGTTTGATATTTCTCATGGGTATTTCATAATTTTCGACTTTGAGTTAAAACAGTTTGAGTTAAAACTCTTTTTTAGCGCATTTCATCTGTAAAAGAAAACATGCCTAATGATTCTGCACACATGAATATAAGGAGTTTTTCTATTCCAGCTTTCCTGGACTATTGTATAGCACTCATAAATGATTAAATAAAAAATAATGGTAGTTATTAAGATTGATATGGTTTGGAATTGGTAAAATGTGCTTGGAAAAAAATCACAATAAAACAATGTTTTAATGTTTAAGTTTGGAATATTAACTGACATGAATGAATGCTATATAAATATTATTCATGTTAACATAATGTTTATAAATGAAATCTTATTGTAAAGTGTTACTATATATATATATATATATATATATATATATATATATATATATATATATATATATATATATATATATATTGTTCTGTGAATGCGATTTTAAAGTCTAGATGATTCGGATTAACCCTTTAACCGCCATTTCATTTAAAACCTCACTGCCAGAGGGATATTGTGAATGCATGTGGGCACAGTTTACCTGATGCCACCGGGGTGGCGATGGCATTGGTGGCTTGAGCCCGCCATCGCTGCTTGCAGCTATATTTTTAAAATTGCCTTTCATTGCATTCCATATTGGACATTTAGTAAGAAAAAAAACAACAACAAACAAAACAGCTATTAATAGATTCATAATGCCTGCAACGGGCAAAATGTCTAAATTTGTCAATACCTAAAAAATACACAGATACACATGCAAATACAGTGTCGCTTATATATTTAGATGTTATTTGTTCAAAAGTGAGATTGGGTTTCCTTTGTAACATAAAGAGAGATTCAAGAATCCAGAACTCCTGAAATAAACTTGTGAGAATAAAGAGGAACGGAAATAACAACAGAGCAGAAGGAGAGAGATGCTGTCCTGCCAGCGGAGCGATATCAATCAGGCCTTCATCCAGGACCTGGCGGGGACCACTGAAGACACACACACACACAGGAGAGATTTAGACTGTCTCTTACAAAAAGTGGCTGTAAAAGTTTAAAACTTCACAAACTGGCGGTTTTGCCTTTGCTGTGGGCAGGAGTGAGTAGTCCAAAAATATAGTGTGGGGCACAACTACAATTTGGCACATAACAAGAATAACGAAGTTACATAAACACTAGGCTTACTCCGATAGTGTTACACAAAGTTTTCTCATACATTGTTTACATTACGTGACTACAGCAGCTCCCACTCTCGTTTTGCATTGTTATAGAATTAAAAATAATTTAGAGCAGTTGGAAATGTACGCTACAATTCTATATCGAAAGCATCTGATCTACACAAGGGTTGCCAGGTCTGTGTGACAAAACTAGCCCAATATCTAGTCAAAAATAGCCCAAAGTAGGGCTGCACGATTAATCGAATGCGATAGTCATGCACAAGTTGTTAGTAAGTAATGCTGGTTCTGTAATCAGCGGTAAATCTAAAAATAGTAAAAATAATATAAAATAGTAAAAATAGTGTTCCTGTAGCTCAACTGGTAGAGCACTACGCTAGCAAGCAAGCAAGCGCAAGGTGGGGGTTTGATTCCCCAGGAACACATGATATGTAAAAATTGATAGCCTGAATGCACTGTAAGTCGCTTTGGATAAAAGCGTCTGCTAAATGCATAAATTTAATTTTAATTTTAATTTAAATCATCATCACATGCTTTCAGATGGAGCAGCATTTACTACATAGAGCCATTGTTCACTGACAAGTTCCGCAAAAAATTGCAGATGATTTTATTGAGTGATTATGAAATCGAAGAAATCATTCACGATAAGGACAGCTTCTTGAGTAGTTTCTCATTGAACTATGGCTCCATATATATATATACACAGAACCGTGCCTCACAGAAAAATATGCATGACAATCGCAGCTTCTGTCAAATCAAGATTTCAATTCCATTTAGATTTATCGTGCAGCCCTAGCCCAAACTGTGCATTAACCACAGTCACTGTTCTGTAGACTGATCATAAACACAGCTCAAATGCTTTAGTGGCCATCCTTCATAAAACTTAACATCTAGAATTTAAAAATTTTAATTTCTGCAATTTTTACCTTTAACCCACGGGGGAAAAATTAAGGGGGAAATCAAGGGGAACATCTGGACTTGGCCAACCCTGCATCCAACACAAGCTGCAGGAGTCAGATTTGACTGATCATGGTTGACGTAAGGAGAGATGACTGACAAGACCATGCTGGAGGATTTGCTGCTCAGCAGATCCTGAGCTCATTGACAAATATCTGGTCTTGTAAGATGTGCTCCCTTTACACAGAGTGCGTGTGATCAGCAAATCAAAAAATCGAAAGTGAAAATGAACAGTGCGAGACCTTATTCAAAAAGCAATTTCAATGCCATGCATTTTGACAGCAGCTTCCTGATTTTTCCTGATAATTATGAACAATATTAGCACATTTGTGTGTGCATTTGGGATGTGGAACACACACAAGTTTCGGGAGCGGGCGGTAAGAAAACAAAAAATAAAAATATATGAAGGTCAATTGAATATTGAATATGTAGTGTGGGGACATCTAATAAATGTTTCAAAGAGTATAATACATGGTTTACACAAGGCCTCATCAAGTAGACATTTCCTCAATGTTTTAAAATATGCACTTGTTTATTCTATAAACTCGCAGCTAAACTCAAATCAACTAATTAAAAAAACTGTGTCGTGACTGTTTCTGGCCATAGTCTTCATAACATTTTATCCAAAAAAAACTAAAAACAAAATACTTTTATATAGATCATCATTTGCATCATTGTAAATTTGTTCACTATGAAGAGAGGAACTCTCAAAATTCTCAAAAAAACACTATGAAATTTAAAATCTCTAGCTCAGACAGGGTAACGTGGCTGATGTTTTTAATATTGCTAATTTAACCGCTAGTTGCTAGGCAACCATACATCCCGTCCATCCCAAAACGACACAAAATGCAATTAGTCACAGACTCTTCATGCATGCAAAGTTTGGTGAGTGTTCATCACAGGCATCAAACATGATAGTTGTTCAAAGTAAAAAAGAATAATAAAATCAAGAACATCAGAGGAGCAGCAAAAATAATCTAAAAGACACGGGATTTCAAATTAATTAAATAAACACATTCTTTAAGCACCACAAAACAAAAATTCTCCAGCACCTAAACACTTAATTTTCATCCATATGTTTTTCATAGTATTAATGACGACATACACATGCAATAATAAGCTAGAACTAAACACTGCTGATGCAATGCAAACAAATAATGAGGATGAGAAAGACTTGCTAAGAGTATCATCTCACCACCATTCATACAGTACATTAGACAGAGCTTACACTGATCTCTAGAACAAACAAATTCCTCAAATAAAGCATGTTTTAAGATACTAAGCATAAAAATACCAAATCACACTCCCACATATTGAAATAACCATCCAATAGAGTTCACTAGAGGTCAAGATCTCATTGACACCGCTACATATACAGTATTGTTCAAAATAATAGCAGTACAATGTGACTAACCAGAATAATCAAGGTTTTTAGTATATTTTGTATTGCTACGTGGCAAACAAGTTACCAGTAGGTTCAGTAGATTGTCAGAAAACAAACAAGACCCAGCATTCATGATATGCACGCTCTTAAGGCTGTGCAATTGGGCAATTAGTTGAAAGGGGTGTGTTCAAAAAAATAGCAGTGTCTACCTTTGACTGTACAAACTCAAAACTATTTTGTACAAACATTTTTTTTTTCTGGGATTTAGCAATCCTGTGAATCACTAAACTAATATTTAGTTGTATGACCACAGTTTTTTAAAACTGCTTGACATCTGTGTGGCATGGAGTCAACCAACTTGTGGCACCTCTCAGCTGTTATTCCACTCCATGATTCTTTAACAACATTCCACAATTCATTCACATTTCTTGGTTTTGCTTCAGAAACAGCATTTTTGATATCACCCCACAAGTTCTCAATTGGATTAAGGTCTGGAGATTGGGCTGGCCACTCCATAACATTAATTTTGTTGGTTTGGAACCAAGACTTTGCCCGTTTACTAGTGTGTTTTGGGTCATTGTCTTGTTGAAACAACCATTTCAAGGGCATGTCCTCTTCAGCATAGGGCAACATGACCTCTTCAAGTATTTTAACATATGCAAACTGATCCATGATCCCTGGTATGCGATAAATAGGCCCAACACCATAGTAGGAGAAACATGCCCATATCATGATGCTTGCACCTCCATGCTTCACTGTCTTCACTGTGTACTGTGGCTTGAATTCAGAGTTTGGGGGTCGTCTCACAAACTGCCTGTGGCCCTTGGACCCAAAAAGAACAATTTTACTCTCATCAGTCCACAAAATGTTCCTCCATTTCTCTTTAGGCCAGTTGATGTGTTCTTTGGCAAATTGTAACCTCTTCTGCACATGCCTTTTTTTTAACAGAGGGACTTTGCGGGGGATTCTTGAAAATAGATTAGCTTCACACAGACGTCTTCTAACTGTCACAGTACTTACAGGTAACTCCAGACTGTCTTTGATCATCCTGGAGGTGATCATTGGCTGAGCCTTTGCCATTCTGGTTATTCTTCTACCCATTTTGATGGTTGTCTTCCGTTTTCTTCCACGTCTCTCTGGTTTTGCTCTCCATTTTAAGGCATTGGAGATCATTTTAGCTGAACAGCCTATCATTTTTGCACCTCTTTATAGGTTTTCCCCTCTCTAATCAACTTTTTAATCAAAGTACGCTGTTCTTCTGAACAATGTCTTGAACGACCCATTTTCCTCAGCTTTCAAATGCATGTTCAACAAGTGTTGGCTTCATCCTTAAATAGGGGCCACCTGATTCACACCTGTTTCTTCACAAAATTGATGACCTCAGTGATTGAATGCCACACTGCTATTTTTTTGAACACACCCCTTTCAACTAATTCAACGAATTGCCCAATTGCACAGCCTTAAGAGCGTGCATATCATGAATGCTGGGTCTCATTTGTTTTCTGAGAATCTACTGAACCTACTGGTAACTTGTTTGCCACGTAGCAATAAAAAAATATACGAAAAACCTTGATTATTCTGGTTAGACACATTGTACTGCTATTATTTTGAACAATACTGTATGTTCCTCCATTCCAATGAAAAATGTGACTTTTTAAAGTGTTTTCACAAACTTTGGTGTAAAACATTTATTCACTTGAAAGTAATGTATAATCAGAACCAATTGTCCAAGCGCAGTTATTGGGCTGTAAGTGATGTTAACTAACATCTGCAACTGAATTTGACAGCCACGTCTTTAAAAACTTCAGATCCACTAGACAATACTGCCTTCAAAAAGTATTTTTGTTGTACTTGTCGTCATTGTCTGCAGAGCCTGAGGCTGTCACAGTGACACATATGATATCTTACAACATATTGCTTGCTAAAAAAATAATATATTGATGTTATGTAAAGCAACGTTGTAATCAAGGAGATGCGATTATTTTACAGCAATTACTCGCCATGTGGACATTGTGCTTTCCCCTCCTATTAGACTGTGCCTCAATATTCTTTCAAAATAACAGTTGTGGCACAGCTGATAAAAGGTCAGTACTAGCAAAACACCTCAGAGAGTTTCCCCCTTTCTGTGCTAGTCTGTGAGTAGCAATCCAGTTTGTGTAAATAGCATCTGTGGTTTCTTTACTGGAAAAAGTTGATTGTATGACACTGTAACAGGTTTCATATGTGAACATGGCTTTGATGGAGTCCCATTGTTCTTAAAACCCTGATACCTAAACACAAGTGCCTCTCAGGACTATATGCCATCACTGTTTTGCAATATGACTACAAACACTACTAACCCAACACTGCCTGTTGCATCCTCTATAAAAGTGCTTCTCATTGGGGGTGCAGCAACCTTCAGAAAGACAATGCAAATGTATTATATTATATTATTATTAAAATTATGTTAAATAATAATAATAATAAAAGGTGAATATAAAAAGCTCTATAAAGAGGCTTATATAGTTTCAGTAATTTTTGGAAACAGGATAAAATATTCTAGACTAGGGCAACCAACTAATGCCATGAGAGAATTCATCAAATCCACTACTAATGCTCACTAGTGTTTCTACTGCTGATTTCCTTCCAAAATTATGTTACTTCCTGTTGGACTATGGAACTTTCTTAGATAAATACACTGTAAGTACACTATAAGTACATGTTAGTACACGTACTGTAAAATAAAGTGCAACCGGAATATTATATGATGGGAAGGGATATTGAGGACACATGGTAAACCTAAAATATCACTATCAATTAAAACAATACTCAAAAGAAAACACATATTCAAAAACATCTAGCTAATTATATATAAAAAAACAAAAAAACAATCCAAGGACATTACAAACATGAAAACATCCACTCAAACCAAAAAGTAAAATTCACTTTTAAAATGTCCACTTGATTGTAAAAACTATAGCTAATATAATTGATCATTTCTTACTTAAAAAAAAAAAAAATATATATATATATATATATATATATATATATATAAAATAAAACTACAGTATGTATATATATATAGTCAGCAACCACATAACAATAAAAACCATTTAGAGGTTCAAAATATCTGGACATTCTGTGCAGTTATGTACAGGTCTGAAAAAAAAAAAAAAAGGATATATATATATATATATATATATATATATATATATATATATATATATATATATATATACGTATATATATATATATATATATATATATATATATATATATATATATATATATATATATATATATATACGTATATATATATATATATATATATATATATATATATATATATACGTATATATATATATATATATATATATATATATATATATATATTTTTTTTATATATATATATATATATATATATATATATATATATATATATATTTTTTTTTTTTTAGTTTTAAAAACTAAATGGTTTTTATTGTTATGTGGTTGCTGACTATATATATACATACTGTAGTTTTATTTTGTCCGAAGCGTTTTCCCAGCAAAAAGGTAATTATTTATGCTTTTGCACTGATAATAGTCAAACCCTGATCAAAACTTAAATCGGCCAGTAAAGCAATTCTGAGATGAGCTGGAGCCCGAACTGAAATCCTTGCCACACAGAGCTGAAGGACCCTGGGGTCACATGAGCTCTAATATTTAAGATGCCTTGAGATATATTTCAAATAGGTCACTTTTGATGACCAGATATAACGTCTATGATACTGGGATCAAAGAACACCCAGAAGCTCAGGCCAAGTGTTTTACCACAGCAATTGTGCTCTGATATCAGTCCAAACATACAGAGAGACCTTTAATGAAGAGGAACGTCTCTGATACAGGATCTATTTAAGTATCTCTCATATACAGAAGAACACATGCAGAGATCTCAGTGCATTCGAACTGATCCAAAATGTCAAGTGTTTATATAATCTCATACTGACCCTTTTCCTTTTTCCTCCCACAAGCCATTTCTCTCTGTCTCCCTCTTTCCTTATATAGTCAGTTCTTTACTATCAGCTCCATCTTCTATCCGAAATAAGTAAAAACTACCAAAACAAGAAACAATAAAAATAAACAATGCAACATTGTTTAACCAATATTCATATATATATATATATATATATATATGTGTGTGTGTGTGTGTGTGTGTGTGTGTGTGTGTGTGTGTGTGTGTGTGTGTGTGTGTGTGTGTGCGTGTGTGGTGTGTGTATATATATATACTTGTGAAAAAACAGAAGGGGGGATGCTTTTGAAAATGAAATGAAATCATTTATGAAATGTTTTTAATATGACGGAAACTGTATTTAGTGTGATCTCAGTTTAATAAAAACATGGTTGGTCTGCGTTAATTGTACAGTAATGATTTAATTACCATTGTTATTCAAACAACAAATTATATAGAGAATGTGAGCAAAGAACACAACAGAGCTTTTTGAAACTCCGAATATCAGTTAAAACGTTTTGAAGCATTTCAAAAAAAAAAAAAAATGTAAACAATTTTTTAAAGAATTTTGGTTTAAATAAATAATTATAAATTAAATAATAAACATAAAAATTATTTTAAAGTAAATCAATAAAACATATAACATAAATACATATACATATACATACATATACATATATATATATATATATATATATATATATATATATATATATATATATATAATACATAAAAAAATGTGTTGGAAGCAGTGAAAACATTAACAGGACAAGAAAAATCCGCACTGAATCCTTACTGTTGCACCTTTGTGCATAATAAAATACTGCCAGACATCTGAGCTGATGCAAACATCTTTTTTTTTTCTTTTTTTGTTAAACTGAAGAAGGCCTGCAATAAAATATTCACTGAAACAGAATTACCATCACCTGAATAATATGCAGGTAAATATATCTGTCTCTTTTGCTTTTTGAATCACTGCCTCAACACAGTGATACACTTGTTCCTGTTTTGCTTAAGCGGCCCTGAGGGTCCCTTTGGCTGTTTTGCCTCATCACAGTCTGCTAGAGCGAGAAACTAAAAACAATCTAATTATTTAAACACATAAACAGGCTGAGCAAAATATCCATTTAACTGCTTCCTATGACTTCAACTACATTTCCCAGCAGGCCTCTGCCTCGATGCACTTTCCTGATTCAACACACGGATGCTGAACAAACTCTATGACCCACAGAATGGGCAAAGGGAAGGAAGAGAGGGGAAAAAAGGAAAAAGAAGAGAAAAAAAGATGGAAGGAGTAAACTCCCACAGAGTAGCCAAACACCTGTCACATCAACAAACAGACAGTGTTGTCAAACGCATAGTTGAGCACTACAGCGGCGACTGGCTCCTTTATAAATGCATGACGCGGTGTAGCATCGCCTGCACGCAGATACTGTATGTGATAAACGGCCCCAGCGTGCCTCCAACACAAAAACACCATCTGTAGCTCTGGCGAGAGCACACACACACACACACACACACAGTTAAGAAATCAACAGGTAACTGTCTGTCCAGCTTGCAGCATGACACCAGGGTAGTTTGAGCCTGAATTGAACATCTGAAAATTCATTTTTAAGTTACATTAGATCAATTATACTAACCTTTGTATTAATCGAGCAAGTTAGAATAGGTAGGCACTGTTGGTAGATCTTGTAAATTCACCATTCAAAAGCATCTTTCTTTATGCTGTGTTAAGGTCATTCAAAAGTAACTGTGTATTCCGAAAACATGAATTTTTTGAAAGCAACATTTAAATTGCAAATAATTCATAGCAGATGATTAACCAGTACCCATTTCTTTTTTTGGAAAGCTCTTAAAAGCATGAAATGGACTTATAATGTTACCTGCCTGGCTAAGGATAATCACTAGTGAAGGGTTTGGGATTGCGGACGTTCTTGTTTTTTTTTTTTTTTTTTTTTGCGATTTATGTTTTCTCAGGAGAAAATCCATTTGAAAAGTAATAGCATAAGCACATCTTTTGGGTATCATTCACATCTGGAATGATAGCAAGCTACATTACGACTGATTTTTTTGTATGTAACATGATTTTACAAACAAAAAAATATATATACTATCATTCATTATTTTATGTATTTATATATTTAATACTGTTTATTTAGCAAGGATGCATTAAAATGATCAAAATTGTAAGAAAAAAATTAAATACAAAATTTAAAATAAATGCATCTAAAAATTTCAGAAAATGTTTCATCAGCACAGTTTCTTCTGATGGATGTGACACTGAAGACTGATAATACTGCTGAAAATTAAGCTTTGTCATCACAGGAATAAGTTTTTAAAATTTTTAAATATATATAAAAAAAAGAAAACAGTTGTTCTAAATTGTAATAATATTTCAACAATATTAACTTTTTACTGTAGTTTTGGTCAAACAAATGCAGCATTGGTGAGCAAGAAACATTTTTCAAAAATATTTTTAAAAAAAATTGATCGGTAGTGTACATTTTTATTTAATTTTATATGACATTGACATTTCTATCTCAATCTCCATGAACCCCTTTGTGAACCCATCTGGGAAATCCTGAATTACACCATGGAAAATTAAATGAACGTTACAACAAGACCCCTGCCAAACATCGATCAATAGCAGAGCAGACTTCTCACAGGAAGCAGCATGCTTCAGATTCATCATGAGGAGAGGAGGCCAGAGATACTTACCATTTGGACTTTCTTCATCAATGGTCACAATTGTGGCAGGTGGACCCGACCGTGACAACTTACACTCTGTGTCAGAAACAGAAAGAGAGAAATACTGTCAGACTCAGATCTGCCGTCACCTTCATCACAACACATCATTCATTCATACAGTATCTTATTCACTAGAGATTACATCTAGATGATGAATGCAGCAGTGTTAAATGATTTTACTGGGTGAATAAGTAGAGTCACAGAAAGAGAAGTGAGAAGCCTCTCATGAAATGGTAGAGGAAAGAAAGCAGTCTTACCCTCATAGTGCCAGTCTGAGGGACGTTAGTGTCAGCAGCAGAGAGAAACGAAAAGAAGAGAAGGAAAGACACATATGAGAAGAAAGACAGCCAGAAAGAGGAACACAGTACAGGGTTGTGTGTCATTCACAACTCAACCGAAAACGCTTTTGAATTCCAATCCAATTCCTGAATAAAATAAAATAAAATAAAAAAATTGAAGAAATAAGGATGTGTAATTAAAATGAAATGAAATTCAAAGATATTTATTAATGCATTTCCTCATGTTTAGGTAACTTTGGATAAAAGCTTTTACTACATGACTAAAATGAATACATATTAATAGGAAATGCTACTTTCCATTCATTTTTGTATTACATTAGATCCAGAATTCTTGGCACAAATAAATCAATAAATATATGAATCTATTTGCTATAAGTATATTAGAAAATTCCATAGTCTTATATATAGGCTATAGCTATGAATACGTAAATACATAAATACACAAACACACACACACACACACACACCCACACACACACACACATATTAAAGTATATTAAAGAATTAAAGTACGATACAGTAAAGAGTTGCACCTCATTCTAAATATCAGGATATCAATATGCATAAATAGTCAAAATTATTTGTGCCAATCTTTGTGGCTACATTCAGATTCTTTTAATTGCATTTCAGTAAATTCCTCTTCCTGTCTTGCTGATTCAAAATCCTGTGTAGATGTCAGCTTAATTCACATTTAGATTTGGGAACTGAAAGAGAGCAATTCTGAATTTTACCCAACCTGGGTACAGTAGAAGCATCTTTCACTGAGAACATAACACAGCTCTCTCTATCTCTCTCTCTCTCACACACACACACACACACACACACACACACAGAGAGAGATGTCACCGACACATCAATTAGCTGCCTGAAGTGTCTGAAGCGAATCACCTCACATACTGAGTCATGAAGGCAAGAGATGCCAGAGGATACACACACAGCAGAAGAGGTTCTCCCTTTACCGTACGTTTACCGTAACTCCTCTTACACAACTAGCACCAGTTGGCAGGTGAGGAGCAGGATTTATTTTAATTTAATTTCTTCCCATTAAATATTGATTAACTCAGGCTTTTATCCTGATCAACTAGGGGTGTGAATATTTGAGTCACCAGTGGATCGATTACATTCTCTGGCTTTCAATTCGATACAAAAGCAATTTTTGTAAAGTCAGTCAGAACGACTTTGATTTCAACTCAGAATAGCTCAACTCATCAATATGCTGGCCTAAAATTATAGCAAGATTCGGTAACGAATTTTGAGCTCTGAATGGAACTGTGCATAGTGATCTATCATGATAAAAACCAACAGCTTACAACCTTGCTATCTATTTCTCAAATAAAAGCAAATCATCAGCATTATTGAAACAGCAGAGAAGATGCAGATGCAGAATCCACTACAGCCATTTGGGCAGACACAGTGAAACTCTGTATCCTGCTAGTCTATTTCAGTAAACCACATGGTTCATGAAGCTTCAATGCACTGCCTGCTCGGGGGAAACACATATACTGACAAAATATATACCTTTAATGCACTGTAAGTTGCTTTGGAAAATAGCTTCAAGGAAATAAAAATATGTAAATGTACGCACTCATGTGGAGCTATAGGATTTGTTACAGCAGTGATCGTATCATGCAAAGACAAATTGCCCTTGTACTTTGAACATTAACATTGAAGGGGTCATGAACTGAGAAATCTGATCTTTTGACATATAAGAGGATAATGAACTATAAAACATCCTGTAAGTTTCAGAACTCAAAACTTTCTCATTAGTCTAAAAACTGTTTATATTGAAGCCAGTCTGATAAAAAGAGGCAGACAAGTTGTGGAATGTGCTACTCTGTAACAGTGTGGCAAAACTCTGCAGAAGATCAGCGCCTGCTTCTACATCACTGCCTGTTTAGCCCCGCCCACCCACATGTGTAAATAATGCAGGTCTATGCAGAAATCAAATTATAAGACAAGTTTACAATATGCCATGCCTATTGAAAAGGAGGTGGGGGGTGGGGGTCAAAACAAGACAAAAAATAGCCTATTACTTCTAAATTATGTTTTTTGATGTAAGAATCTTTAAAACATTATAAGTGGACCTTAAGGAACAGTACAAAATAATAAAAAAGGCTATTCATGAGCCCTTTAAAAAAAACAAAGCATTTATATAAATAAATAAGAAGTCAAAAAGTCATCCTCATTAGAATAAAATGGTCGGAAAGTATAAAAACAGCTGGGTAAGTTGTAAGCTCTGTAACTCATTTCACATGCAAATAGGTCATTTACATACGAGTCTTAAAGGCACAGAAGAAGAAAAAATGGTCTGTTTAATTCTAAAGGTCACAGAAAGGCTGAAAAATGGTCATAAAAAAATTAATTAAGCTAGTTTTTGGTACAGGAACATTCATTAACATTATAAGTGAACTTCAAGAATAATTGAAAAATATATGTAATAACAAATATGACTTTGTTAATATAAAACCATTACTGGAATCGTCAAAGATCTGGTTGCCATACACACTTAAAGAAAAAGAAAAAAAGGGTTCCAAAAGGGGGTTTCGCAGTGGTGCTGTAGAAGATCCATTTTTGGTTCCTTGAAGAACCTATCATTGAACAGCTCTTAAAAGAACCGTTTTTCCTTAGTGTAAAGAACCATTTAAAAATCTAAAGAAGCTTTTGTGCAACGGAAGGTTCCATGGAAGTGAAAGGTTTGAAAGGAAGAACCAGATGCCAATCAAGATCCTTTACTTTTACTCTAAATGTCTGTGGATTACAGAATCAACACATACAATATCTACATATTCACATTAAATAACTAATGTTACCTCATCCCACTAGAGCGCTCATTTTGCTCTTTTGCTTAAAAAGATCACATACAGCAGAAGTGCTCTGCAGGACCTATTCACTCTTGTTCCTTTCTGAGTTCACTCTGAAAGATCTAGCCCACTTCTGCTGCAATTAGAACACGTGTCTCCATCTGCTGAGGAGAAAAGAGGCTCTGTGGCTCCTTTGATAGACATGAACTCAACAGAGCAACTAGGGCACAGACGCACTTCCACCAGCATCAAACAGAAGCTAATCTTCTGTAAGCTCTGTTTACTCTATTAGCTTTCTACACCCAAAATGCTTTTAGTTACCCTCTTAAAGAAGAATATTCTTTGCCGCCCTGCCTTTTTGGAGTCTCAAGACAGAGCAGAGGTTTATTAACGATGACTTTTGTGATGTCAAAAGCAAGCAGAGACTTTTAATTAAAGGAGAGGACAGGAAATGTCTCATCATGGCTCTGTGAGTCGAGAGAAAGACAGTGAGCAAGACTTGATCTGTCTTACTTCCACATACACAAAAAAGCAATGATGATAGCTTAGAATTTAGGATTTAAGGGGTCGGTCACGACCCACAGGCCTGTTTCCATTAGAATCAGGTCAAGTGCAAATTATATGACCATGAAAAAATTCCAGAAGCATTAAGAAACAAAGTTTGATTCTTAAAATCATATGATTGATCATTAACTCTGTGGCTGTTTTAATTTTACAGCACATAAACAAATGACTCTTTCAGACATTGCTTTTAAGTGAATCAAAAATCATACATGCAACCAGTGTAGCCCTTTTCCTAAAACAAATGACTCGTATGACTTGGTTTCTTTTAAAGAATAGTTCAGAAATATTAGATACACAGTAAAAAAATGACTGTGATTTTTATGGTAAAAAAAACTGTGAAATTGTTACATTAAAAACCTGTTTAATTGTTAAGCGTAAGTATATATATATATATATATATATATATATATATATATATATATATATATATATATATATATATATATATATATTAGGGGTGTAACGGTTCACAAAATTCACGGTTCGGTTCGATACGATACACTGATGTCACGGTTCGGTTCGGTTCGGTTCGATACGTTTTAGATACAGCAAAATGTAAAAACATCTCAACTTTTCAGAATGCCGCAAGCGCACCGCGGGTCATGTGACAAGAACCAACCAATCAGCTTCTTCCTTTCCCGTAACAACGTTGAGAGCTCAGCCAAGATGAAGGAACAGCTGATCATAGTTGTATATGGATTGCAATTTTGAAATAAATTCAGTAGCAGAGCTACTGCAAGCGATTTTTAGAGCTGCAAATCCATTTATCCTTCGCTGAAATTTCCGCGTCTCATGGAGAGAGCACGTCATTGTTGCTTAGCAAAGACAGACGCCTCAGGAGCGCTTCTGCCCGAGCGCTTTGGAAAGGAGGAGAAAGACGCGCTTAGCGTTTTCCATGCGTTTTTAGGCACGATATGTGAACGGCCCCTAAGGCGCTCGCTCACTCAGCACGCGCTGAAGGCTCGTTGCAAAATGTCTAATGCATTTAACAGACCAGAAATATAAGATCCTAAAATAACCAACAGGTCTGGTGTTTGGGTTGGATTCCCTGTAAGCTACTAGTGTCTAAATGCTGCAGGGATAGTTTGCTGCGTGCATGTTTCTCCTTTTTTTCGTCTTTTCCCAGATAGTACTGACGCATATATCCCAGATATTCCCGCTGGTTTTTTTTTTTTTTTTTTTTTTTGTAATCCCGCTGGTGTACCCTGTCATGTTGCAGATGCGACATACCGTTGTTTTTTTATCCACCACTCTCTTGCCATCACCATTATAGCTTAAAGGGAATCCAAAGTGCACCCAAACACCAGACCTGTTGGTTATTGGAGGATCTTCTCATTTCTAGTCTGTTAAACGCATTGGCTATTTTGCAACGAGCCTTCAGCGCGTACTGAGTGAGCGAGCGCCTGCTGAGTAGCCTAACATAAACATATAAGATGGTGTTTTTTTCTTCTTCGGGAGTGTCAGGGGCGTTGCCTGTTGCGTTGTTTGGGTTATTGGGCTACCTTGTTGAACGCATATCATTATATTTCTTTCTCTCTCTTTTTTTTTTTTTTCAAATATAATTAATTACTCCAACGAACCGTTCGGTATACATAATGCGTACCGCGTACCGAACCGAAAGCGTCGTACCGAACGGTTCAATACGAATACGCGTATCGTTACACCCCTAATATATATATATATATATATATATATATATATATATATATATATATATATATATATGTTTTTTTTTTTTTTTTGAAAAATCATTTTATAATGCATCAAATATGACACATCAGGCTTTTGAGGACGATCTCACAATCATCATTGTATTGCCCTGCATGATATGTTTGGTCCCTACAATAAAAACTAAAGAGCTTTTATCATTAAACTAAGCTTCTGAATATTATTTTACTAAGACATTTTATTGGGGATATTTGCAGTAAAAAATGATATTTACATGCAAGTACTCTTCTGTTACCAAGATCTCATTGATTTACATTACATAATTCCATGTTATTTTCACTACATAAATTTCAGCAACTGCACCAAATTGTATATGTTTGCTAAGTTTGGGCTACAGGGTAATATTAAGGTGTTTTTCCTTCTTGAGTATGAGCTCCATATTCTCACTATATCATACTTAATGAGCCATAGAAGCCGGATGTATCAAATACAATGCGCAACAAACCTTTTCTTTTTACATTTCTTAAGTTCAATGAACTGACCCATTTAAAATATTTTATTTCATATGTCAGATTTAAGTGTTTGATTTGAATGTCTTTTTTGTTTCAATTTCATTGTAATTGTGGTGTGAAATCCAATTTAAAATCTGGGTCCTGAAGCAAAACCAGCTGAGACCGGCTCATTTACAATATATACACTCACTGTTGAGTTCCCCGTGTGTGCTTTGCCCCATTTGCTGTGTGAAACAGAATGAAACAGAAACAGAAAAGGACAATTAAAAGAAACCAGGCTACTAGCCTATCTGCTAGATGATGATTCACAACAAACTCACAGAACATTTTACCTCTACATACACATAAAAAACACCTTCCAGCATTCAATTCCACTATTTGGACATCTCATTCTATTAACTGATGTCAAAAGATTTTGGTTGCAGAATTTGGTCAAACTGTAAACAGCACACACACACTCACACACTCACAGCAAAGCAGCTTACAGCTTGATCCACTTATCTGAGAGGCCAGAGCAAATCCTGAAAAGCTAAAAGCAAAAGCTATAGGTTGAGGTCTGGAGTTAACATGGCTAGGAAGAGCATGATCAATCGTGAAGCCAGAAACAACAGCACACACTCTCACTGCTCTGGATCACAGTCAGATGATTCAAACTCATCCACGGCAATCAGCTGCAAAGCAAAAAGTCTATTCAAATATATGAAAGTGGGATGAACAGCGAGCGAGAGAGGCAAAGGTGGGTCATTCTCAGGACACAGTGTCATTTGTGTCCCATTTGTGTAACCATGTCTTACTACTTAAAACCAACAGAGACTTAGTCACATGATTTCACAGCTTTAATTGCTCTGTTTAGCGTGCATTGCAAAAGAACATTTAATAATGGAAATGATTTTCATTTTAAACACATTTCAAATTTGAATGCCTTATAAAGAATTGAGAAATATCCAATTTTAATTGTGTTAAAATATGTTTTTACTGATTGGTTGGTAAATGTTCTAAGGTGTGCCGTTATTTTCATTGAAACACATGGCTAAAGCAGTTCCAGGCAGGTTTTTATCACATTAAATGTCCATATCAGGTCCTTACAGTACACAGTAGGGATGTAACGGTTCATCCATTTTTTTTTTTTTTTTACAAAATGAGATTTAAGACAAATTATAAATTAAATGTGTCATTTTCTTATTGTTTGGACAAAATGCTGCATGTTTCTTGTAAAATTGAAATATAACACTGTAATAATATACTAATATAGCACTTGCTGGGTTTGATTGCTTCTATTATTATATTATTCTACTATCATTTGTAAGACGCTTTGATAAAAGTTTCTGCTAAATGACAAAATGTAAATATAATGTAAATGTAAATAACAAAAATTGTAAAACAAGCCCCAAACAAATAATTAACACAAATAAAATAAATCTCTTCATATAAACAAAATGAGGCTGTTTGTACCATTTCATTTAATATTAGAGGCAACCACTACATTTTAATCATGATCCAAACAAAGGTGCTGCATACATGCAACATGAGCAGTTCTTAATCTGAATTAGATTAAATTTGAAGCAAAGACAGAATGGTTTTGCTTCAGTTTTGTGAAACTATATATATAAAAAATATCAGCATGACACAGGAAGCATCAGACGAGCTGACCGAGACACAGATTCACTCTCTGCTAGCATGGTGCTTAAAGCGTTTCCTTTGTTTCCGCTGTAAACAAAGCAGCACTGCACTTATGAACTTTAATATGCATTATACAGAGACAAGATGGAAAGAAAAAAACGCCATCTAAAGTTTTCTAAAGACAGTTCCCCTCAGATATACTGTACATTCATATAAACTCCTACCCCTGATTGAATCGTGATTTGTTTAGCATCTCAACCGATCTGAATCGTCACATATTTGAATTGATTTTCAACCAGCTCTTGGTTAATCATTGCATCCCCAGTCCATAACGGATTGAAACCCACAAAGACACTGACCAAGCCATTATACATAACATGTCTTTCCTATAACATTGTGTTTTATTATTCACAGAAAGCACACATTCTCTCTCCCATGCAAACAGTACAGACACACACAGAAACAAACATGTACACAGAAACTTGTTGTCAGTTCTGCTTTGTGACTTTATCAATACATTCATTTTGCAGCTGAAATGCAGCATTACACTTCTCAGTATAAAGATGGTAATCAACTTTCAGTTTTGCAGATAGTAGAAACCCTGCGTCCGAACACTGTTGAGAGACAGGCAGATAATTCAAACACAGCTAGTTAATCTCTCTAATAACTGCATTATCATTGGCTCAAACCACACAGCTCTTAAATTGTGGGATTAGCCATCAAGGGCTGAGATGAGATGTGCAAGACATTAGTCCTACACACAATTTTTTTAAGGACAACACCCTGACAAATGTCATGAAATACATCAGTTGAACAATGTCTTGAAGTATGATAACTGTACAATAGTATAAGCGGAATAACTGACTCCAGACCATTGCATTAATAGAAAAATAATGCTTTGTGTCTAATAATTTAAGATTTGAGCAGTTTTTGGGGTACTGATTGAAGCCACTGACAAGACCTTTTGGGACATGAGATGGTTAGAGACAACACTATCTCTCACCTGATAACACCGTAAAGAGCGGATTTATCTCTCAATCTTCATTTACACACAAAGAACAGGGCTTAAATACAGCAGAGCAAAAGATTTCTACCCTCCCATTCGTTCACTGACCAGACAATCCTGCTGATTCCCAGCATGCCCTCAAACATTTCTCTAGGCGATTAGAAAACTGCCACAATAAAAATGAAGAAATCTACAGCCGAGAGCTTAGCCCTGTGCCCATAATAACAGCATGCAGACATGGCTAAAGAGCAAAAATAACACGCATCTGACAGAGAAGAAAAATATTACAGCAATATAAACAATGTAATGTATTACAAATTTTCCTCTGAAAATAAAAGAAAATCAATAAATACATTTCTATTGCAATTAGTGTCTGCAAATATGGTTTCTGTAAATCTAATTACTTTTGTGAGATAATTTTGTGTGTGTGTGTGTCTATATATATATATATATATATATATATATATATATATATATATATATATATATATATATATATATATATATAGCTTATTAGTAGCATATTAGCAGCATAAAGAAATGTACTTGTATACTTGAGTGTACAATTAAGTGTATAAGGGCTATTTTCCTCTGCTCTGCCAAAGTCCTGCTGTTTCACATGGGGCTTTAGTGCTTTGTGAATGTGAAAAGCAGCTCAGTTAGATTTAGATTGTGTGACTGTCTTACCCAGTCAAGAACTCTCACTTTGATCCTGATAAACTCTTGGCTGCTTAACACAGCGGGTCTTGGGTTTCTGTTCCTAGGTTGTGTCTGAGTTGGCAAAATATTTCCTACGAATAAAACAAGCGGCTACAAGAATTGCAAAATTCAGCTTTCCTGTCTAATAATGAAAGCACTTTAGAGAGCACCGACGCTAATAAAACTCACTGGCTGTATTTAAACCACCACAGAGCCTGTGTGACATTTCTTGACTATAGTGTTTCCTGTGCAAAAATAGTATTGCAGTTGAAGTGCTTTTGAATGCTTTGCCCTTTCAGCTGTCTATCTTTATTGACCCCAAACTTTTAGATGGTAATGTATTTCTAAATGCTGATATACTTATACACATTTAAAATCTGCAGTTTCACTCTCTAAAAAATTTTAGGATAATTATAAAGGTAAATGTAAAGATACTTAAATAAAACAAAATGTTGTCAACAGCCAAACAATCAATCAAACTCCTGCATTGTCCAGAAGCAATGATTTCTGTCATTTCTGTTTTTTTGGCGAGTGATGAGTTTTTCCTCCCGTCGTCTCAGAAAACATCTCAATCTGGTCGGGTCATCTGTGGCATCTTTCTGATGCTCTGTTTCAATATCTAGAGCCATCTCTTTATCTCACAATTTGGACTTCTATTCTTGGAATTGCGAGTTTACATCTTGCAATTCAGACTTTATCAGATTCACAATTGCAAGAAATAAAAGTCAGAACTGTGAGATGAAAAAAAGTCACAATTACCCTTTTCCCTTTATATTCCATGGCAGAATTAAGCTTTCATAGGTTTCACACATGTAAGAGGGAAAAGCAGACAAACAAACATAAAAATATACAGTCCAGCACACATTCTTACCCATCCCTTACCTCTTCTTCTTCCTTACCTATCTTCTTCTGATCCAACAACTCCTCTCCCTCCTTCAACTATTCCTCTCTCTCTCCCAGGCATTATTTTTTCTCTCTCTGATTCTTTGTGTTGTTCTGCATCTACAAAACCAATTCAATGTGCACTTTAAAGCACATAGATCCCGTTATAATTAGCCGCAGTCTATTTCTGACGAATTCCACGTCCTTGTGCTACCGACAAGTTGACAAAGTGATACAGAAAGTGTGCTTTGATGCATCCAGTGTAGAGATGGCGTTAGTGTGCGGCAGACCATTTTCTTTGCAAGTTTCAGCTCATACTTCTTTGAGGTAAACTCGCCTTAACCAAACGCCCCCCAAGAACACCTCAGCGCCTCCCGACGTTCTCCGAATGCCCCCTGAGGGGGTGGTACCGCCCCCGTTGAGAAACCCTATGCTAGATGAAGGAGACTTTTGGTCACGGCTGATTCAGTGTAGAGTCTGAGCGGCATGTAGAGTGTTATCAGAGCAGCTTACAAAAAAAATATGAACAGTTCACTTTAGGTTTGCAGAAAACCACTGGCATATGTGAGAAATAAGGAAGTACTTGTGGCAGTTGGCCTTGCAATACTGTCTTTAACTTAGACAGTATGTTTCTGACTAATGCAAAAGGAGTGAATGTGTCTGTCATAGTCTTAAAGGAATAGTTCACCCAAAATGAAAATTCTGTCATTATTTTCTCACCCTCATGCAGTTCCAAACCTGTATGAGCTTCTTTCAGCTGTTAAACACAAAAGAAGATATTTTGAAGAATGTTGGTAAGTTGACGGTAGCAATTGACTATGAAAATATAAATACTACAGAAATATCTTCTTTTGTGTACAACAGAAGCTAGTCATACAAGTTTAGAACAACACGAGGGGGAGTAACTGAGGAGAGAATTTTCACTTTTAGAAGAACTACTCCTTTAAAGGGATAGCTCACTTTAAATAAAAGTCCCAAAATCTGTCAAAGTCATGTGGATTTTAAAAGTTGATTGAGGCTCTGAAATGATTTAAAGGTGATCTCTAATAAAAGTTTCATTCAAATTCTGATTTGAATATTTCTGTGAACATCCTTTGAGCAGAAAATCCAGCACTCTAATCAAAGCGTGTCTGTCCTACAGCAACCTAACATTCATTAAACTACCAAAATCACAAACGTCTTGAACCTGACAGACATCAGGATCCACTGCAGAAGGAGGAACAAAATGTTCTGTATCTGTCTGAACTTTTTAAAAAGACTAACTAATTAACTGTGCCTCTGAACACAAAGAACAGTTTATACGGACGACATGAAGCCTTGATTAGACCCTTTCAAAATCACAGACAGATGCTTCATAATTTCATTACAACAACTGTAAACAATGAGTACAGTTTTGTTTTGTTTTCGCTGCCACTGATTGCCTGATGTCTAACCTTGTATTTCAAATGCCCTTCGTTGTATTTATATTCATACTGTCATGGAGTATGGAGTTACATTATGGAGTACAGGGGACAATTGCCACTGGCGGCAACACACACAGTTATGTACAGACATTATAACTCTTTCAAAATAAAAAAAGTTTTGAAACATGCTTGATCTTCAGTTGTCCTACCCAACAGCCAACAGACAAAACACAAGAGAAGACAACACAAGACAAGACAAAACAAAAGTTTTATCCTCTGATATCACCTTTATTTTAAAAGACTTTAAAGAAATATCTATATTAAAAGTTTCTCTGTCTTGAGTTTGTTCAGTCAGTTTGCCTCGCTTCATGCCATTGCTTGAACTACTCTTATATCTGGCCAAAACAAAACAGAATTCAAATACCGATTTGAATATTTCTGTGAAAAACAAAAAATCCAGAATTGAAGCAACCAACGTTCGTTAGACTACAAAAATCACAAATGTAAAATAAAACAAAAAATAATCATCTGCTATTACGTTGATTTTAAAAGTAATTACTATTTTCAACAAACCTTTTTTAAAATTCATTCATTCATTTTTAATTGTTCAGGCAAACTGATTGCTTTGTTGCAGTAAATAAAACTAAACTACTATTGATGTTTCACCTTTTGGTATTACCTTTATTTTAAAATTATTAAGAAGGACTTTCAGCAAAAATGAATCCATATTCACATGGCCTGTAATTGTGAGGTTAAAGGCAGGCGTGTGTATAATGTGATGTCAGCTTGGGACACACCGAAAGAGGATCAACATGTTTCCAACACAACAACTTGATGAACAAACAATACCTAGAATAGACTTCAGGATGAGCCGTCATGATGAGTAATGACCTCATGCATAATTATACATATGTGACATTTCAGGGACATTCTGTAGACAAATAAATAGATAAATAACCTTTTTGCAGACTGACAACCACATACTGAAGAACATGCTCTCAAAAGTCAATCCACAAAGACAAACCATCCAATAGGACAATTGGACAGAGGGAAAAACAGCACACAGAGAGAGAGCAACGAAAAAAAAGTGAGACATATTGATTCTTAAAAGCCTCTTTCGTCTCCACTCTTTTTCTCTTGTGCACTAAATATCCAATTTGGCTGCTCTATATAGAAGAAATGTACAGCAAACCGAAACCAACATATGTTCAAGATCCATCAACAAAAAAGCACAAAGCACTTTTCACTCAAACAAAATAACAGCGAAACTAAACAAGCTTGTCTCCGTCTGTTGCAAATATTGACATTTCTTTACATAAGGCAATTTCTATGTCTCAGCTATTGATTTTAATCAAAAAAACTAAACAGATTTCAGCCTTTTCTGTTTTTGGTGCATGGTCATGTTAAAACTTGCTTGGAAACTTTTTATGATACACACACACACATATTAATCGTGACCCCGAACAGTCTACAATTCGATGCTTCGACAGGAGGAGCCTGATTCGACTCCCAATCTCACAGTCAAATATTCGTAGGGTGTTAAGATCATGCCATTATGGCTATATGGGGGTGCTCAAATTTCATATTTTACATAGAATTTAAATTTTTCTCCCAATAAGTTAATATACAGCATATTATGATAATGTTGTAAATAAGAATCCGAAAAGAAAGAAGCTTCAAATAAATATTTTAACGTGCGTGAATAAATCCAACCACCCCTATATATTTAAATCTCACTTTCCATAATCCGTGACTGGCAGAGGCGCATCTTGGCAGAAGGGATTTAAATTTTTAACAAGACTCAAACTGACACAGACAGAGTGAAAGACTGGATTTTTTCGATCAGGTAGGGTACAAGTGATTTCAAAACATTTCAAACGGTTTATATATATGTGACTCTGGACCACAAAACCAGTCTTAAATTTCCTACTATAAATATGTTAAAACTTCATTTATGAGTAGTAATATGCAGTGCTAAGAACTTCCTTTGGACAAATGTAAAGGTGATTTTCTCAGTATTTAGATTATTTTGCACCCTCAGATTCCAGATTTTCAAAAAGTTGTATCTCAGCCAAATACTGTCCTATCAAACCATACATCAATGGAAAGCTTTGGTGGTGTATTGGTATATAAATATAATTTTCGATATAAATCTCAAAATTTTCAAAAATTGTCTATTATGACTGGTCACATATCCTCTATATATTATTTATGTCATATATGCATTTGGTTGATTCAAGCTCTTCATTAGTACTACGGTAATTGTCTCCTCAGCATGCAGCGCGAGAAGGACAAACAACAACAATGCAGAATATTAATAACTATTACTATGACTGTCATACACATAGCATTATAATGAGGACCCTATTATAATAAAATGCTGTGAATTTTTTTAGTTTAGATGCCGCGTTTCTGCATGTGATTGCATTAAGAACACGTCCACAAAAGAAGTTCATTCAGAGCCACGCAGATATGTTCATGTGCATTCGGGCCCTTTTTGCAGATCGTATCAAGTCGTAATATTAACTTCTTGGTGTATAAACAAATCGTATTCTATATGAGATCAATTTTGGAGTTAAATCCCACTGATTAAAAACCTGCTTTTAAATGCGTCACTCTACAGATCATTTTCAGCGTTGGCATGCTCAAAACCGAAATGCAGAACATTAATGACTACTGTTATATAGGTATACATAACGTTATAATGAGAGCACTATTGTAAAAAAAATTGTGAATTCTTAGGGTTTTGCTGACGTTTAATATTAACTATCTTTTAATCAAAACATAAAAACAGGCCCCTCCCATGATCGTTTGATTGACAGTAGCGTTTCAGCACAAGACTGGACTGGTGTCTTACCTTAGACCCACTCTGAGTGAACTGTCAACAGTCCACCATTGTTTCACCACCGGAGCAGATGTACACAAGAATGACTCCTAATTAGGGCTGGGATAAACGATTATTTTTTAAACGATTAATCTAGCGATTAATTTTTCGATGCATCTATTAATCTAACGATTAATTTTTCCAGACCGATTCGATTTTGATTATCTCTCCATTAATTGACTACTAACAATTTATACATGTTGATTTACATATCTGAATGAAAAAACATGAATTCCTTAACATTGCAATATATGTTTATTGCTCTTAAAATTACAAAATAAAAGACTGATTAAGAATGCATTACTTTGCACTTGTATAGAGATAGCATTCAATAAAACCTTGAAAACACATAGCTTACTGAAACAAGCTTACTGAACACATAGGGCCTAGCTTACTGAAAAAAAGTTATTCTTTCAGATGAAAATAACAACAACTTGATGTCTAGCATTCAATAAAAAAGGTTACCCAAAATGCTTGTTTAGAGCAATTGAAAGAATACAGTAACCAATGTAAACTTGAGGGCTTTAAGCTAATACAAAGAATGCTTTTCCAAAAAAAAAAAAAAAAAAAAAAAATTAACAGTGTGAGCCAGCAGCCTGTCATGGAGAAAAAAAAATCTCTGAATGCTCCACGTGAAACTTTGCCGTTCTTCCCTTTTTCTATCGTGTCTAATGATTTTGGTTAATATGCACGAGGGAGAGAGAGAGAGAGAGAGAGAGAGCAAGACAGCGCTCGTGTAGTTTGAAGACTGTGAGTGCGCGAGCGCGCGTGAAACTTTAGTGTTTAGCCCTTTTTCTATCGTGTTTAATTATTTTGATTAATATGCACAAAGGAGGGAGAGAGCAAGAAGCTCTCGTGTTGTTTGAAGACTGTGAGTGCGCGCGCAGCCGGGGCTCTCTCTCGTACGTGCCCTGACACAGCAGTCATTCCATTCTACATCACTCACCGATCAAATAAGGCTTTGACAGCCACCAAAAAAAAAGATCAGTGTAGAAAAACCCCTGGATTGGTTATATAACGTTGGACAGAATGTTGATCCAGCCATCGCGTATATTCAGCGCACATAAGGTAAACGTTTTGCAAACGTTTTTTAGAGAAATAAAAACAGGTCGACGAATCGATGCGCATATTTTGCGTCTACGTTGTCCCAGCCCTACTCCTAATGGATTTAGGTGTTCAGTTGTTGGATGTAATAATTAACATAATTGTCGTCATTTACTCCTGACATCTGAGCCGCTGAAGATACATTGCATTACGTTTGTTTTTGAAGGGAATGTGCCCCCAATCTACATTAATATGTGTACAGTATGTTTGCACAAATCATTCGTGATCCAGCTTCCAGTGAGTAGTAGTCACAAGACATATAGGCGATGGAAATGATCCAACTTCCTTTTCCTAAGGTCATTTTTCCAGGGAATCCCAGTGTCCTCTAATATGCCTTCCTACCTTATCTGCTGAGAGCCCATCTCTGAAATCTTTCTTGCTGAAGCCTTTTATCACCGACTCAGGAAATTGGAACATTTCACTGAAACAGTTATCAAGTGCTTTTGCTTTCAGAACATCCATTGGCATAAGAGGTGGCACGACCTGCATCTCCTCTAACACCCGTTGAGCGAAACATCACCCAAGATGTGCACAGACTGCAAACTCTTCTACAGTCAGCCAACACTTCCCATAATCAGATCAAGAGGATATTCCTGCATCTAACAGATCAGTGCTTTTCAATGGCTTAGAAAAGGCCAACCCTGAGCTGGGAGAAAAACAAATGTCATGAAATGTTATGATTCCTTCCCAAAACTATACCTTGAAGTGATATTAAGACAAATTTCTAGACCCTGCTTCAGAAGTTTCTCCTGAAATTCCTTTAGGGAAATAAAAATTGGAACAAACACAGATAACTTGTACTGTGTTAGCACAACACAAAATGTATGTTTCTTGAGAAACAACTATACTGTAAAACGGATAATAAAACGGATAGTGTTTGTAACCAAACAGTTGACGATAGCTATTGACTTCTATGGAAAGTTCTATGGAAATTCCCTACTATGGAAAGTCAGTAGTTAACATCAACTGTTTGGTTAACAACATTCTTCAAAATATATTTGTTTGTACTCAACATAATATAGAAACTCATACAGGTTTGGAACAACTTAAGGCTGAGTAAATGATGACAGAATTTTCATTTTTGGGTGAACTATACCTATACAAATCAACTGATGCTATTGGTAAAGAATAACATTATATTTTGTGGCATCTTTCACATTTTGAAATAAAGTTTTTAAAAAAATTAATTCGTTATTATTATTATTTAATTCACTGGACTAACCAAAAAAAAAAAAATGCCATTACTTTATGGTGATTTAATAAATACACTTTTGTTACAGGGCTATTATTGTTAACTACAATTAAAAATTTACAAAATGTTACTAAAATAAATGTAAACAATCGTAAACTTATTTTATTTCAGCTATTGTTTACCTAGACATAATTTAATTTCATAATTATTTTAGTTTATCTTAAAGTTCTAAAATAACTCAAATTAAACTAAACAGACATAAAAGACCTAAACACAAAACAAAATGACTGAAACTTTAAATTATAAATATATATATAAATATATATATAAATTATTATATATACAGTATATATATATATATATATATATATATATATATATATATATATATATATATATATATATATATATATATATATATATATATATATATATATACATAAAATATCAATATATAATTATAATAACTATAAGAGTATCAATGATACTTCATAAAATATCACATATCATAAAATACATCTGGTTTGTAGAATTTCCTTTAAAAAAGAAACACATTGTGATAAAAAAATTACTCACACTGTACCATGATATAACACCATGGTCATAACACTAGGTACAGAAAGGATGTTACAGAGAAATAAAAATAAATAGATCAACAGACAAAGTAAAAATGAAGAGAGCCTGAGATCACAAAGCTCGACGCCACACCAGCTCCCGAACATTCATCGAGACACAGCATCAAGGTACAGCAGAATGACAAAAGTGGAGACATACTGTAGGTGTCAGATAAGAGCGACTATAATAATAAAACCACACAAATATAACACCAAGTATAAAAGATAGGAAGAAATGGGCAGAACAAGAGACAAACAGAAGGTGGGAAAAACTGATTTGATACACTCTCTGTACGGATGCTGGGAGAATGGACCTTGAAAGTGTTCTCTGGTCACTGTGGTGATGGGAGGACATGCAGGGTTTTGTTAGTAAGCAACTGAACGTGACCAAAATAATTTCACCTCCAACACCACAAGTAAACAACTACAATTACTTATTTTACAGCACAAGGGTGTTTGAATTAGGATTGTCTTCCATTTTTCTACTACACATCTGTATGTACTGCATATTTCTGTGTATTTTAGAACTATAGAAAGAATGTAATGGGTTTTTGGACTGAAAAGGACTGACTTGCCTGAATTCAGTGTGCAATTGTTTTGTAGTGGCACATGACATTAGAAAGCTCTAGCTACTGAAGATTTGAAACAGACTCAAGAATCCATGAATTTCTGTCTGATGAGCTTGAGTGAATAGCAAAATTAGTCATATAAACTGATACTTGTCTTCTAAGATAACACATGTTGGGCAAATTCAAAGAAAGCATTGCATACCCACAACCTTTCAAAAGTCTGGGATCAATTAAATGACATGTATGCATATATATATATGGGATTCACACTTGCATAAAAAGTATGGATCACCGTGAATGCAAATGGTTAAAAACTAATTTTATATTTTAGCTGGCCACAATCATTCAAACTGCCTTTGATGTAGCTGTCAGAATATAAATAAATAGTTTTATTTTCTTTTATTTTTATTTTGTTTTCCCTAACGACTGGGAAAATTAAACTACATGGAGTAGTCATGCAGTACTAAAATATTGTACATATCCATATAGTCACAATGCAACACACCATACACATCAGGTGTAGGTGCAGTGTTAGCAGGCCACATACAGCTTGCAACTCACTAGCATTGAATAGATGAGTTCCAGGAGCAGCACAGTGTAATTCCGTCCAGTGTATTTTATAAATAACAGCCCGCCGTTTCATTCTGATGGTATGAGACTTGAGAAGCATTTCCTCCTCCCTCTAAATTAGACAGAGAAGACTGACTCCACTCTCAAAGTGCACCTGCGGGCTGACTTTAATGGCTCACCTAGCAGCTGATATCCAGCAGAGTTTAATTACAGTGACAGGATGAAATAGGTGGAGTTGATATCCAGCTCATCTTTTGAGATGAAACCCAGATTTCTTTATCCACTTTTAAAAGGTACATACATACTCTGAGACATGTTCAAAATACCGGCAAACAGCAAGAAAGAAATATAGGCATTTGACAGTTGACATGGACAGGAGCCAAAGAAAGTGGATCTGTTCCAATCTTTAGTGCAATATAATTTTCTATGAAGTCACTTACCTTTTAAAAAGGGTCTACTTTGAAGTCGTAGCTTGCAAAAATAAAATCTTAAAAAGTGAAGTGACATTCAGCCAAGTATGGTGACCCATACTCAGAATTTGTGCTCTGCATTTAACCCATCCAAAATGCACACACGCAGAGCAGTGAACACACACACTGTGAACACACACCCAGAACAGTGGGCAGCCATTTATGCTGCGGCACCCGGGGAGCAGTTGGGGGGTCGATGCCTTGCTCAAGGGCACCTAAGTCGTGGTATTGAAGGTGGAAAGAGAACTGTACATGCACTACCCCCACCCACAATTCCGTTCAGCCTGAGACTAGAACTCAAAACCCTTCGATTGGGAGTCCAACCCTCTAACCATTAGGCCACGACTTCCCTATTAAGTAACTTAAATAATTAAGGCTACCTTGTGAAAAATGATCTAGCTACACTATAAATTACAAACAAAAAACAGCTTTTTAAAAATAAATAGCAGTGGTGGACAAAGTACTCAAATCAAGAATTTCAGTAAAGGTACGGATAAATATTATTAAAATAATACTCAATTCAAGTACTAAAATTTACTTGAAAAAAGTACAAAAGTACTTTTTAATGTACGTAAGTATTAAAAGTAATGAGGAATGATTTGTTCTTATGAAATGAAGTAGAATAAAAAGTGTAATAATAAGCTTGAAAATGTAGTGAAGTTGAAGTAAAATAAAGTACAGGTTGTAGTTAGAAATGTAGTTAAGTACAGTAAAAAAAAAAAAGAGTAAAAATACTTTGTTACTCTTCTCTGTAACTAAATCAAGTTTAATAATGTAAAATGCAATAATGTAAAACATTGTGCAAAACATAATTTAGCTACAAAAAATGACATAAATTGAGGTTCTGTGATGATTTGAAATAATTAGTGAATCATTTATTTGAACCAGTTCATTAAATGAATCATTTAAACAAATCAATTCCCTAAAATGAATATTTCTAAAAAAAAGTCTGAAACATTTTTTGACATCTTAAAATGTGTATGATTATCACCTTAGCTCATTTTGTTAAAAGCTGTGTGTGTAAAACAGTCATGTTATGCTTTGTGCAGCATTGCTATAAAAAAAATGGATTTACGTCAGTAGCATCCCCATGTGAACTTAAAACAACGTTCCACTAAAGACACTGTGAAGAGTCAATGACTAAACCACATCACACAAATACAAGCTCTAACACTCACTGTTGCAATAGTCAGATGTTAGAATAATGCTAAGCAAATTAATTAATACTCTAGAGGCCTTTACACATTACTTGCTTTGAAAAAAAAAAAAAAAAATTCTCATTGTGTGACACTATGAATTTATGACAGCTGCAGAGTTACCTCCAAAACTCAAGCTATTTCTAAAGTATTTCAGCTTTGTCCCTGTTTGCTGCTGACCTGTCATGCTTTACAATGACTATTCTTGGCCATAAGTATGTGGCTGTTACACATGATTTTGCCTCACTAATGCTTTTTATAGAGCTAAAATTGCAAAAAAAAAAAAAAATGTTTAAAGCTTTAAACTAAGGATGGGTGAATTGATCTTGAAGTATCGATACTGATGCGAGTATCGAAAGCACTGATACTCAAATAAAAAAATATAGAAACTAAGGTGTTTATTATTCACCGGTGATTTTGTTTATTTAAAAAAAAATGATGCATACATTATGCATTAAATTGGACAGATAACATACATTAGTAAATAATTTTGTGGGAAGGATATTTCTGCTCATCTGAATACACACAAATGTTGCAAGGCAGAAACAATCAATTACAGAGTGCATTCACTCACTTCTGAGAATGCGTTTAAACAGAGCTACGTTTCCCAAAAGTAGCCTATCACAAGAACACATTGATGTTTTGGGGAACGACAGCCTAGAACAATGCAGAAGCCAATAAACAATTGAATAGATGTGATTTGAACATATTTCACAATAAACAAATTGAAATCGTAGCCTTGTTTGTGCATTACATTTAATTAAATTTTTGAACATATTTCTAATGTTCTATTCTGAATTGTTAATATAAATGATACACTCTCTGAATAAAAAGTCTGCATTTTAAGCATGCAACGGCCTATTACTGGCAGTCTCTTATGAAAATTAACCATAGTTTTCCTAACGTGACCAGAGATTAACTATAGTATTTGTAGATTTCCATGGTTACCACAACAGTTAACATATATGAACTGTGTGTAAACAAAAATATAACTTAATAAATTGCAATTAAGGCATATTGAACGTTAAAATTAATTTCAAATATAAAGTTACGTGGGTATTATTTCCCATTCTACTTTTAGTAATTTAATAATTGAATACATTTCATAATTTAAAAGTTCTGTTTAGAAGTATCGTATCGGTATCGATATCAATGATACTGGCCATTAAAGTATCTGTATCATATCGAAAACAAAATAAGTTGTATCGCCCATCCCTACTTCAAACTTTATGAAGAGATCTTGAATGCCTCATAATTTACTTTTATTCATCTATATTAACCTTATTTGTTTTATTTTAATACTTTCATATCTTTAGTTTGCTGTCATTTGACCTTTATTAGGCTCGCTTTTAATAAACGAAAAATAATAATAGTTATAAATGAGTAAAATAAGTAATAAAAAAAAAACGAAAGACCCTTTTTTCCTTTCTTTGATGCATCAATTGGCAGGTCTTTTTTTGTGCACAAGTCCCACTTTGTTGCTTCCCAGAAAAACTGCCCTTTTGTGGAACTCCAGCATTTTGGAGGAGGTGAAAAAGGCACATGACATTTGCAGTGAAGCAAAGTAACAAATGTGGTTGTGCCTTGGAATGAAAAAACAAAACCCAAAAAAGAAATTCGCTTAAAATTTACTCTGGCCATCCAAGATTTACATGAGTTTCTTCATCTGAGCCAATTTCAAGAAATTTAGCATTACATCACCTGCTCACCCAATGGATTCTCTGCAGTGAATGGGTGCCGTCAGAATGGGAATCCAAACAGCTGATTAAAACATCACAATAATTCACAGCTTGACTCCAGTTCATTAATTAGTGTCTTATGAAGTAAAAAGCTATGGGTTTGTAAGAAACAACAGTTGTTGTTAAAAACAGGAAAACCTATGTTATTCATGTACTGAGCAGAAACCAAGACATTTTACATTTTACTCTAGGTCTCTCCAGTGCTTCAGTGCAGAAAGTATTTACTGTTTCCTCCTCCTTTATGTCTTAGCAATATCTCTTTATAAAGTCTTCCAGTGGAAAAAGTCCATCCTTTATTGTTCTTTCACATCAAAATCCACCCACATATTTGTTTAGAACTGTTTTCACTTTTAAACAGTGCCTGATCTGTGCACTGTACTCCGTGCATTTAGGTGAAACAACTTTTCACTGGAAAAAGAAATATTATGGCTTGGAAGCAAGTTAAAACATCTTAATAATCTAAATGAAACTTTTCACTTCACACGACATTAATTGATGAAACTGAGTGGTGTGGCTCATTGTGATGTTTTTATCAGCTGTTGGGACTCTCATTCTGACGGCACCCATTCAGTGCAGAGGATCCATTGGTGAGCAAGTGGCGTAATGCTAGATTTCTCCAAATCAGTTCTAATGAAGAAGCAAACTCATCTATATCTTGGATGGCCTGACACGTAGCTCACATGAATAGAGTAAAAGATTTTTCATAACATTGAATTAATGTCATTTTGTTCCTTTTTGCCATCTTACATTTTTCACTCAAATTAATCATGGAGCAATCTTGGATTGTTCAGGTTTGAATGAAGTCTTGAGTTTTTGAAAAGGATAAATCACAAATATTATTCTCCAGCCCATAAATAGCCAATTCATGCACATTTGCACACCTGTATGTTAATGAGTCAAGATGTGACATTGCTTGGCAACCACAAACAACACTCAGTTAAACCATGTCTACAGCAAACACACTAGACAACACATCAAATCTAAACAACTCCCATAATAATTAATATACTGAAAGCAACCGTCCCCGACAGTTTTCAGACTGTTGTAAGAAATTGCATCATGGATATTCTGCGGCATGGGTATGGCAGAATTTCAACCACTGCACGTTATACACAATTTTACCACCCAGCCCTGTACATAACATCCTCATTGCGCTCTTCAAATCATACAAAAATCCATAGCAATAAACGCTGCATGAAAAGACAAGGATATCTGAAAATGTCAACTATAGACGCCCACCAATCTTTTATCCTCAACCACTAATCTGAACAATCTGACAATAGCCACAATTTATTTGCCTCGATTTCCACTCAGCCTCGCGGCATTTCCAGCGACGTTTTGAGATTTTTATTACGGTTGTCAGTTTGTCTTTGGCAGACGTGGTGGTATAATTCATACATCAACAGACGCTCAGTTTGGAGAGCTGTATCTGGCTGCTTCGGTAATGAAGGTGTGCAGAGAAGACGCAGAGACCGATTTGCGGGACGCTGCCACACAGAGATAGAGATACAATTATCTCTCTGACTTCGCTCAGAGCGTAAACGCTGAGCTGTAACATCCCATTTCACCAACTCCAGGAATGAAATTGAAAGCTATGGTTCTGGAGAAAAGGTGCAAGGTTTATTTTGCACAAGTGGTAAATAAAATCTCTCATGGGAAAGAATGATGGACAGAACTTTGAGTCTCACCCTCAGTGTTTTGAGCCGAGATTTGGGTGATGATAACAAACAAGTCAATGGCCAACCCCAGACAGCCCGATCGCCACCAGCGCCTCCTCATCTTCAGTTACTGCCTACTGCCAAGCCACCTGCAGAGAAACAGAGAAATGGTGTCATCTTAAAGTCTGAAAAACAATATATCACTGTCAACTGTGCAGAACTATTACAAAAGAAATCAAATATTCAGTTTAAAAATCAACAGAAAACTTTGGTGTAATGCTGCATCTGACTGTCATTTAGAGAACATTAAGAGAACAACTGTATTTTATTTATATATACTGATATAGTAACATCCACCTTGCTTTCTGCATAACAAGATGCCCATCACACAGACGTTCTTCTGCAAAGTCAGTAAATGTCTCATAGCAGCTAAAACTTCAGATTAGGTTTAAATCATACAAGGCTGTCAGTTAAGATGGCATGTGGATATCAGGTCAAAGTTTCACACTAAATTAACATAAAATAAAATAAAAAGATAGAAAGCAAGAAATACAGTAAGAACCATGGTTAAAGGACAGTTTTAGCCCAGTTCTGCAGTAGTTTATATATATATATATATATATATAAAAAAAAAACTCTATTTAATGTCTGAAAAGTAATAATACATCCAGAATTCAGAGCATTTTAGATTTTTTTTAAAGCCTAGTTTCATAAATAGCATTTTATCAATTCCACAAAAAAAAGAAACACATTTTATCACCTTGGAATTCTAAGGGTTGTATCTCACATTTTTGTCAACACAGAGTTATTCACATATTCTTATTAAGTGACAAACTATTTCTATTGTGATTTTTGTAAGTTGTGCATATTTTGAGACCTTTTTTTTATTTAGAAAATAAAAAGGTTGTATTTATGAAGTATATTGAATGCAAAAACTTTGAAGCTCAGTATATCAAAACCACTTGGAATGCATATGGTGGCAATTTTGCATAATTTGAAGATGCTCATTATATGACTCTTGTCTCCAAGTACACAGACTTTAGAAGGAAATCAAATGTGGGAACAAAATTATTGGTTGTAGTGGAAATGATGACAGAATTAAGGGACCATCATATTTGTGTAAAAACTTTTTTTAATACATTTATTATTGACTTGGTTTATGATTATTTCATCCTTGTTTCCATAATCATTGTTAAAAAGAAAGTTAAAATGCAATACAATGTAAAAATTTTATTTCCTAAATAGAAATAATTGAATAATAGTAAACAATAAATGATGACGACAAAGTTAAACTTTTTGCATTATTTTTTTCTGCTTTTTGGATGCCTTTAGATCTGTATTATTCTTTCACAAACAGGTCAAAAATTTTTTATATAAAAAACAAACAAAATAAAATACAAATAATTTTAAAAAATAAAATAAAATAAACAATGATTTTATTAAAAACTTTATATAGCAGATATTTTCTCAGTGTGTGTACTGGAAAACAATTCTCATTATAAAGCCATTCTCAGAAAAATGGATTTAATCTAGTTTGCTTTGTAGGTTTTTGTTGCGCAAGGACAGATATTACTTGACTTTGTACAAATATACACAAGGGATTACAGCATTCATTTATGCATGTGTGTGTGTGTCCCGTCTGGAGGCTGGCTGTCTCGATGGCTGCTGCCTACATGCGGAGGTTGATGTAGAGATAAACTTTAAAAACAAGTGTCTCCATTTGATCTGTCACCTGTATTCATACTCACAATCTCTGCGATGTGCCTGCGGCAGCTGTATGAGCCACTGAAATGGCTTTAAAACCATACGCTGATGTGCGTCAACACAGTCATCTAAATACAACATCAGACCGCGTTGCCACCACTGTCAAACTCTTTATTCCCAAAAGAGCGCAAGCAAGTCTCTGGAGCCTGATGGGTGAAAATGATAGTTCCCACTTTAAAATTTCCACAGAGTGCTCAACAATTGTGACAATACACAACAAGAAGGGCTAGAGAAACATAAGAACTCACTAACACTGTCTTCTGTGTTCTCTGCTTTGATGTGCAGGTTTGAGGAGCATAAGCAAGGTCCAAAATTAACTTTCTGCCAATGACGGATGAACTGACAGAATTTTACAGCCATAAATATTTCTTACTGACCATGAAACTGTAGTTCTTCAAATCCATTTTCCATGTAAAACTATTTAAATATCTTTTAAGCCAGGAAAAAATATATATTAAAAAGTTTCAAAAACACATTCTGTATTTAATTTATTTTTCTTTCTATT
The DNA here is from genome assembly GCF_023724105.1 of Carassius gibelio. NCBI lineage: Eukaryota > Metazoa > Chordata > Actinopteri > Cypriniformes > Cyprinidae > Carassius > Carassius gibelio. The sequence continues at coordinate 6,504,481 of NC_068408.1, read as the reverse complement.
TTTCAACTTTTCTTCTTTTCTTTGTTTCTTTCTCTGTGTTTATTTATTTATTTTTTCATAAAGGAATTTGGAATTAACTTTTAATATTTTTAATTAATTTGGTAATTGACTGAGAATATTTAACTTAACATCTGGTCATAAAGACTAAATTACAATTACATAACTATATTTGATTGTCTGTATTCTATTACATTAATCTATTTGATATTCACATTAATATATATATTTATTTTTTTATTTATAGTTATTTTATATAGTTCTTTATACTGTAGTATAATATTTAACTTACTGAAATAAAACAACATATTTACTTTTTGTTTGTTTTCTTTCTTTTTTCAAGAAAAATCAAGCTGAAATATGAGTATCAGATAAAACAGATCTACATTTATTAGTCTATATCTTAATCATCATTGTATTGTGTTCTATTATACTGTATGTTTTGCCCCCATAATAAAAACTTTGAGCTATGATCATAAAACTTCACTGATCATAAGACTTTACTGTAAATATCTTATTGTAAAATAAACTGTGACATCGGACATGATTTCTTAGGAAAATATCTAACTTTTTGGCCATATAAATAAAATCAACATTTGCGCCAAACTACATATTTTTACTCAGTTTGGGTCACTGAATATTTTTTGTTCCCTCCTTGAGCATGAGCTTCATATTTTCATAATAGCATACATTAAAGCATAATGTACTAAAATTAACACAAAAATATATAAGCATATATACATAAAGGTTCAATATACAGTTCCAATTAAAAAAAGTATGTTTTTTTCTGACTATATTTTTTCAAATGTCAGGCTTTACAGAATTAAGAAACCCAAAGACGCCCTAATGCAGCTGAGTCCTTAGCCATCTTCAAGAATCGGCTTAAAACCCATATCTTCCATCTTTATTTGACCCTCTAACTTTAACACTCACTATTCTAATTCTATTCTTTAAAAAATGTAAATACCTTTCTAATCTTTTTGTATTCTATTTTTTTTTCATTTATTATGCAATTGTATATGTATGTGTGTGTATGTGTAAAGACCTCTAACTAGCTTGCTCTATTCTTTTATTTTTTTTATTCTATCTGTTTTCTTTTTATTTATTATATTAGTTAAAAACCCATGCTACGTGTACTGTGTTAACCTAACTGAGACTTGTTATAGCACTTATATATCATTGCTCTTTTTGTTGTTTTTGATTGCTTCCACTGTCTTCATCTGTAAGTCGCTTTGAATAAAAGCGTCTGCTAAATGAATAAATGTAAAATGTAAATGTAATGTGTAGCTACAAACTGACTAAAATCAGTTCAAATTACTGAATCAGACATGTTAGTGGAAGTTTAACAGATTAATTTTCAAACAATGGATGAGTAGGTCACTCCATTATTTTACATTGCTTTACAAAAGCCTATATTTCAAAAGGTTGAGTCGGCAAACAGCTCTTAGTGCTCTTCTGAGTATTTGAGATCAAGCAAGAAAAATAGACTTATTGCCAAAACCTGCTATGATTCTGCTAAACAATACTATGCTGCTTGCACTTCAAGAGTGAATAATGCAACTTTATATGTCCACTGAAATGAATATGCACTGCTCATTGCATTGCAGATACAAGATGAAATAGGACATAAGATTTTAAGAATATACTACAAACATCTATCTAGACACACAATCACGCATCTAAAACAGCTTTTGCATAAGTGAAAGCACACTCTCAGATGCAGGTAGTTCTGTCATGGAGGACATCTCTGCCTTTCTTCTCCATGAAAAAAAGATTCATTATTTGCTCTCAACATGCATTTTTCCTCCACTACCTCTGTCCTTTAATCAAAGTATACTACACACAGTCTCAAGCTCAGAGTCCTTTCTAAGCCTCATTAACAGTCATGGCAACAGACGCCACTTTCCCCGGCTGTTACCAGGACCCTTAAAACATGCTGGGATCTGTCTATATATCACAAACTTTCCTCTGTATTTATTCCCCTTCACTTTCTATGCCTTGCATGTGGATCTGTGATTATTATGGCCAGTTGCAGTGTGAAACTGTTTTATTACGGAACTGTTATGGATTGACGCATTACAACCCACAGAAACCAACTGAGAAACAGACATACTGTAGTGAAGATAATAAATAAATAATAATAATAATAATAATAATAATAATTAAAATACTTATTAAAACTATTAAGGCTGCATTTAGGGAACGTACAAACTGATAAAATGTGTAGCTTGTAGGCAATGTAAGTCACTCTGGATAAAAGCATCTGCCTAATGCATAAATTCTGACCCTTTTTTCTAAACAGAAAGGATTAAAGGGGTCATATGATGCAATTTTTCCTTTCTCTTTGGAGTGTTACAAGCTCTTGGTGCATAAAGAAGATCTATAAAGTTGCAAAGACTAAAGTCTCAAATCCAAAGAGATATTCTTTATAAAAGTCAACCACAGCCTCCTAAAACGACCCCCCCCCCCCCCCCCCCCACATCTCTATGTCATGATGTGGGAAGATTTCCATAACGCTGCCCAAATGTTCATGCAAAGAAAGAAGGTGTAACTTTTATTCTTGCTGTTGCCATGTTGAGGAGTCGCTGTGTGTTTTGTTGTCAAAGCGAAACTACTTTGTTGCTAAAAAGGACACAACTAGAAATCAGAGGTTAAGCTGTATTTACAACACTGTTCCGGAAGAGTTCAACCCAAATATTCAGATGTATGCAGTGCATTTTACTGAGGATGAGGACTGTTTCCTGTGAGAGTAGGGTACAATGCCGGTGTCTGTTTCTATAAAGTAGGGCAAAATCCAACTTTGCAAGGACAGTCTGGCGCTTCTGACACACAGCATGTAAGAACGTTTACATATTTAAAGAATCTGCCACTGATGATTCAAATTTTGAGCAGTGTAGAGTAGCGCTTGTTGTTTGTCGTTTCTGAAATGGTGTAATGTATAAGCCATTATAATCAGTAATCATGTCCCCACTGGATTCAGAAAATGCCTAATTTATGTTGTATTGTTTTTGTCTGATTGCACCGTTGTTCTGGACACGGCATCAGAGTACGGTGAGGCGTGTAACATTTCCATTACACACTTGAGGAATTCTGCCAATCACAATGCACTGGATACCTGGCCAATCAGGGCACACCTCGCTTTTCAGAACGGTGAGCTTTGTAAAAATTTTACGCATTTCAGAAAGGCGGGGGATAGAGGAGAAACAACAATGTACAGTATGTAGAATATAATGTTTGTTTGTTTTTTACCGCATAAACACATTGCATTACACCAAATACACAAAATTATGTTCTTTTTAGCAATTTCATATGACCCTTTTAAAATGTTGTAAAAATAAAGATCATTTTAGTATGCTTTACATAAAAAATAATAATACAATTTCAGTTTATTGTGCAAAATTTCTGCATTAACTAAATGTGTTAATTGATATTGTTTCGTAATTGTAATATTTACTAGCAATTTCTGTTTGAATTGTTTAACATAAAATAAACATCTAAATAAATACATTTAATATTAATCACTTCATGACAAAAATCCCAAATTAAGTGGACAGATGCATGACTGTTTAAATGAAAATCATATGTCCAGATATGAAATGCATATCAGATTTAGAACCACATTTGAAAGTAATCCAAATTGGATGCCAAAAACAATGGATCTCATAAGTGTTTTTGCTTACTTGCATTGCCAAAATTATCCAATCTGTGCCAGATATCTTTGGAAGAAAAAAAATCATAAATAAAAAAAGAAGTGGTTGACAGCATAAATGCTGCCTTATATTGAAAACATTTCAGTTTTCAAGGCTGAATGTGCTCAATAAAACAAAAAAGAACCATAGCTATATGTGTAAGTGTTGTATACACACACACACACTTACTGTATTTCAAAAGCACACACACACACACACACACACACACATTAAGAAGTATGAATTAAATATAGGTCATTTGATAACACAGCAGCATACTATGGTCTGAAATGTGTTTCATGTCATAAGCAATATGAAGTGATTCACATACTATTTGAAAGCATAGTCAATAGTAGTTAAAATTCAGTGTATACAGTGAAGTATGCAGCAAGCAGTACTCTAGTATTCCATTCTGAACAACGCCAGTGAAGCACTCTTTAGCAGATGGGGATCATTCACATTTCATTCATGAAGTGATTGTGTTTTCTATTAACCAGCTGGTCTACACTTTAACTCAGCCCTCATGACTGCATTTTCTCTGTTTAGATACATATTTAAAACAACACAGGGACTGAATAATCTCATGTCATCTTGAGAGCAGCTTGAAACCTGCAGCCCTTCCTGCTGCTGGAGTAACTGCGAGCAAAGCAAGTTTGATCAGCCCTTAAATGCATCATTATTGTGCTGCCTGTAATGTTCTATTATTCCTACAACACTTCAGATTCTCAGCCTGTGTTTCTTAAGAAGAGCACAGATGGCTGGGCAGGGTTTTATTATCAAGGGTCTATGCATCTTTCACAGTAACATTTGATATCAAAGTACAAAGCTGCTGGATTTCCGGAAGGATCCAAAGACCTCTGAACAAGCTGCCTCCTGCTGTCAAAATTACCCAGCAGACATGAAGTTCCTAAACACCAACCCCGACAGCAAACGCTTTACATCCAGACTGTTATCCCTCAAACGCTCGCTCTCTAAGATCTGGATTTCCTCTGATCTGTCTTGCTATCAAAACACACAGCTGATGTCAGAATGAGAACGTGGTTATTTAATTAGCATCAACTGACCCTAAACAGAAAGATCAATCTTTCTATTGGGATTTAAAGCATTTGCATAATTTGAACATATTGCTTATACTCATGAGTTATGGCTAATGAGGGCAAAAAAAAAAAAAGAAATATTAAATTTCAAATAAGTTAGAGTGATGACACTGCCTTAAGTTTCATTAAAGTTCTCTCCCAAAAATAAATTAAAATGTAAATGTAAATAGTAATAAAATACATTGGACAACTGTTGGCATACAGTAAGAATAAAAAACGATAAAATAAATACGGAAATGTTTGAGCTCATGTTGAGAGCTTTTATGCATTTTAACTGCAAATTTTGTACAGCATTAAAAAAATAATTAAGACAGTTGTGACTTACTGTATAGTAAGAATACGAAACTATAAAATAACAGTGGAAATGTTTGAGGTCATATTGAGATCTTATGACTTTTGATTGCAGACTTTGCTATTCTGGCATAACTAAGGACCATTTAAGATGTTGTTGAGTTCTCCTCTTAAACTGAGAATTTTTTTTTTTTTTTGTCTCAAAAGAACAACTTGAAAAGCAGGAGACTGGGTTTGCTTTCCCTGAATGCTATCAGGAAAAACAAACAATTGAGATGTTAAAAAGATCTCAGTTTTACTTTCCTATGGGCTGTAATATTTTGGTTTAATCTTAGTTTATAATCTATTAATCTAATGAATTTCGTTTGAACTATGAGAGCGTTTCTTTCTTTACTCAAGGGCTGCCTTACCCTTTTTGCGTGTGGTGAAGGGTAATGGATCAAAGTGATTGGCATCACTACGTTTCAGCAAAGCAATCAGGGGTAAGAAGGCCATTGCCATTACTGTGGACTATAATATCAGCAAAGCACACATGCCTAATAGCACCCTGCTTTTCCCACTGTCACAGGCAAATAAAAAATCAATGGAAATTGCTGACATCTCGCGCTAAAACCTATTACAGTCAATGTCCGACAGTCTTTTATTCATAAAATGTTCTGTCAAGCTAAACTTCTCATCAAAGACACTTTGATGCTATGTCATGCTAGGACACTGTTTTGCATTTCTAAATAATTTAAAATGACTAAACTTCACTGACAAGCCACTCATTCGCCCAGCATGCTTTCAGACGCCACACGAAGGATGATCACATGATGGGTAACCGATTACCGACAGGCCGCATTTCCACTGTATCACTTGTCATAGACACCAAACACTGTTAAGACGTTTCTGAAACCTCCCAGTAAAGGTACAATAAAATGCTGTGCTTCCTCCTGCCTTAAAGCAATAGTTAGGCTAAAAATAAAAAATGATGTCATTATTTACTCACCCCCATGTCGTTCCAAATAACAATTTTACAGTTTCACAGTACAAAAATAACAGCATACAGGTTTGAAACTACATGAGCATGAATAAATAATGAGAGAACTTTCATTTTTGGCTGAAATGTAGTTTTTAAGGAATAGTTGAACCAAAAATTTACATTTGCTGAAGAGATTTAGCATTGCATCACTTGTTCATCGATGGACTCTCTGTAGTGTATGGGTGAAAAAATGAATGAAATCACCTTCAGGCCATCTACAGTACGATGCAGATGAGTTTTGTTCTTCATCAGAACAGATTTGGAGAAATTTTAGCATTACATCACTTGCTCAGCCAATGGATCCTCTGCAGTGAATGGTTGCCGTCAGGGCCGTCGCAAGTGGGGTGAAAGGTGGTGATGATTATAGGGGCCCATGGGCAAGGGGGGGGCCCCCGGCGATCTCAACCACCTGGCTGAGGCTAGCCTAAAAAGATGATCAGGACAGTTGACAGGCCACTGCTGCGTGTCGTCACGAAAGCTTATCATTTTCATGTGTTTTAAAGCCTGACCACTTTCCAATTTAAACATTCAAAAGAGTTTAAATCATTCAAATGCGGATAAATCATGCGGAAAATCTCAACTCGTGCGTTGTGTTCGGTGCGCACACATCTCACTGTCTCAGAGCCGCGTCTGACAGACAGCGACACTAAACCAAGCTCACCTTTGCGAAGTTCTCTTCGAATTTCCTCCTGCACCTTAACGAACAAATACATATCACAGTTTAAACAAACAGAAAAGTGTGAAAAAGCCCAATTCAGCAAATTCAGACACTTTGACCACACCATGTTTTGCTTACGTGTTTTTTTTTGCAACCTTTTCACACCACAGACTGAACAAAATTAAGCATTGCTTGGTAATTGTTCAACAAAGTATTGATAGTTGTGCAAATATTGTCATCAAGTTGTCTGAAGTTTTGGTTGATTGTAATCCATTACATATCTTTCTATCAAAGTTATCTGACATTATCGAGATGAATTTGTTCTGACAGTTCAACTCTGAGTTCTTGTCATATTTTATTACCATTTTATAAACTAGAGCAAATAACTGTGATAATGTAAGAAATGTTGAAGGTGTCTGAATACATTTTGGTTTGACTGTTAATAAAATTTTTACAGACTATGCAGTGCTATTTTATATTTAATTATTTGTTTTCTGTACCTGGACACCTACAAACATGAAACAACTTAAACATTGTGCAATTAGCACAAATAAAAAATAGAATGAACATATAAATTAAACAATTTCAAACAGGGCCTACTGGTACAGCCTGCACCAGGGCCCCGCTTACCCCAGCTACAGCTCTGGTTACAATCATAATGAGTCCAACAAACAAACAAACAAACAAAACTCATCTACATCTTGGATGGCCTGAGGGTGATTACATTTTCAGCTAATTTTCATTTTGGGGTAAACTATTCCTTTAACCCAAAGAGTGCTGAGTTGAACCAAAAAGAGTGAACGCTGCCAAAGACAGCAGTGCAATTCATAACCCAGTGTGAGATGTAATCAGAGGACGTCAGGGGTCCAAACACTAATGACTCCAGTGATTAGCCTATGTCAACGACCAAGATATGTTCTAAAGCACCTGTGATGGCAATCAAGCACATAGATGTGTCACTGTACGCTGGAATTTTCAACTTCTGCAAATGTGTATAAGTGTGTGTCACACAAACAAGGCAGCACCTGAGGAGATGTACGCAGATGTAGCAATATTGATGAAACCTATTCATAGAGACAAGTGGGTAAAAATGTTAACGATCTGCTGTTGATAATTGCACACCTGTAAAACAAATGCTAGCATACCTAACCAACCATTATCCTCTGCAATATACTAAAGATTTCAAACCAAATCAAACACCTGCAAAAATAATATTAGAGAGGCCATTTAGTTTCCTTGTATTTAATCTTTAAAGCGTTGAACAATGGAACAACATCATTGTTGAAATTTGAGGATATTAATTAGAATGATCCTGAATACAACTTTGTGAGATGGGAATGACTTTGAATGTAATGGAGATAATGCAGGTCTGTTCATCACAAAGCTTCAGCAGATACAGTACACAAGTCATATATACACATTTTATGATCTTTTTATAGATATGGAACATGTGAAGATTCTTAAAAAATTTATTTTGTTTGTTCCAAAGAAAAAAAGGTTTGGAATGACATGAGGGTGAGTAAATAATGACAGATTATTCATATTTGATGTGAACTATCCTATAAAAAAAAAAAGGATTTCAGTCCTGATTGATGGATTTTTATCTGCACTGACTGTGCTTATTTGGAAATATATTGGTTGCTATAGTATTGATGTAGTCATCACCAAGCAACTTTCTTCTACTATAAAAAGCAGAAAGCTGGCAGTATGGAGACAGCTGACATAAAGCTTGAAATCTGCTTATCTACAGCATGGTGTTTCACCACGGAACTGAACTGATGCTCTACTAGAGTAAGAATATCTGGCACTGCAGAGAAAACCTCTCAAATGCATGAGCTGCCATGGTGAAAAAAGTCACCATGGTGCATCCTGTCTCACTAGAAAAACAGTGATTGCAACTGGCACATCTGAGAGAGTTTGACCCTTTAGATGGACTAATGGCTTGTGCAGGAACATCTCTTCTGAAAGGCTTCTAAAAACATCTTCCCTAGAGTGGAGAGATGAGGCATTCGCCCTCTCACTCACACACAAAACACACTGTGCGAAAAAAAAAAAAAAAAACCTGTGCACTCACCATTGTGGCAGCAATGTCAAGTCTTTCCAAGAACCTGAGAATGAATATATTGAAGCCATTATTGCAAAGGACATCATTTGATGCTTTTCAGTTCACACAATGCTGCCTGCTGTACATTTGAGGGGAAAGTTCAGTCATAAGGGTTCACTTGAAAATGCACCTCTGTCCAGTGCATTTGGCTTTGGCGAACCTCTATAAATCATTCAGTTTGCCATGTAGAAGGGGGAAATAAATGCACAGAAATGTATGCACTGAAAAGAGCAGCTTGTATTTTCACCTGGTTATGTTGGTGAGTGCTAGTGAATCTATGTATGGCTCTGTCTTGTTGGTAAAGCTACTTAAAGAGATAGATCACCCAAAATTAAAAATTCTATCATCATTTACATATCCTTATGTCATTTCAAATCTGTACTGTACAAACTACACTTAAAAAAATGGGAGACATTTTTCAAAAAAGAAGAAATCATACAGGTTTGGAATGACATGAGGGCTAGAAAACAAAGACCTTTTTTTAACCAGCACACCAGCATCCAAAATAAAATACATGCTGGTCTCTCCAACAAGACATGGCTGTCCATTGAATGCTGAAAAGTATGTTAATTGATCAACTATATCTGTATACAAAATGCGGATCTCATTATTCTCCATTTTCATACGTAAATTATAGTTATCTAAATAAATATGCATTTACATGTTCTTCATATTCTGTAATTTATATTTCAAACAACCCATAACTATTTTTACATCTCTGAAGATTGTTTAAAAAATGGACATGCAAATATGTATGTCAATTTGTCACATTCTATTCAATGGCCCAGCTTTTTTACATACAATTTAATTAATTTGTAATGCTTGTGTTTCATAAATAAGTCCTAATGCACATTTTATTTTCTATTCAAATATAATTTACAAATTGGAAACAATCTGCATATTTGTTGTATTTTTTTTCTATTCAAAACACATTTAAAAAATGGAAATAATGTGTGTATACTTAATATGAATACTGATGTAGGACTAATTATAAAAAGTGGGGTCCAAAAGTCCAATACATTTGGACCCGATTAATAAGCAGGAAGTTTTGGGATTTTAAAACAAAGAAGAATTAAGCAAATGAAGAAAAAATGTACTGTCATTAAATGAAAAGAGGCATTTAACCAAATACAAAGTGAATCTCAAATTCGTATAAATGTGATCCTGGCTGTGAAAACTCGGCTAAAGTGATTTACTGTTGTCTAAATAAAATCACCCTTCATATAAGAACATTCTGTGAAAATGTAACATTGATATCTCTCATTTTGACTGAGAAAAACCATGTCAAAGATTTAAATCAGTGAAATTAATGGCTGAAATCCCACTTTGATGCTTTTTATCACATAATTAGATTTAAGTCTGAGACGATAGCCTGGATTTCACAGAGAGGGTCACAAATTGTTCAATGCAAATTTCACTCAAAAATGCTAGTAATATAATTTATAATGACAAGCGGAAGTGTCAGTGACTTTTGGTTTAAAAAAAGGTTACACACTTTCATTACGCTAGTAATTACAATCTAGAAACAATATCTGAGCTCATTTCTGCAGTTTAATATGTTTGCTGTACAGAGAAGCATTCAAAGAGCATCTGATATCCTGCATACTGCTCTACTGAAGCTCTCCAAACAGCATCTGTACCTGAGATGATCCCATCTGCTCAAACATCAGCAGTCTGAATCTCCCTCTCACCTCCTCAGACCTCACGTCTGCTCTAAACCATTCTCTGCAGCAGTACTAGTGCCTACATCAATATACTCTCATCTTGTTCTCTTCTAAATAGCTCTTTGAACCCCTGTCTGCCTCTCCAAACCATAGCATCTCAACCAGATACATTAGCACTCTTTTATGCCCCGAAGTCTGGATTCTCGACCTCTCCGGCTGCTCCCTTTCTGTCTGAGCTCTAAACCTCTGGCTTTCGCGGTCTCCCCTGCTGCTGTCATCCCGGGGGACTCCCAGTGGGCAGACGCTGATTAGAGATGAATCAGACAGCTGAGAGAGGCTGACTGAGGTAAAGATGCATGCAGGAGAAATCCAGCCTGGCCTTCACACATCAGAGACCATGTACACGGAAGAGGGGAGAATATCATTGGAGTTATAGTCATACAGTTGGCACTGCAGCCAACTCACTGTACAACAACGCTGAATGTTTAACACCTACAGTACCCTCTACATTCCTGTTCAGCTTCTTTTAATAGAATTGACTATTCTGTCATTATTTAGTCACCCTTGTGCGGTTGCAAACCCATATGACAGTCTTGTCTTCAAAGGAACACAAAGGAAAGGCAACTGAGGCTTTCAAGCTTCAAAAAGGATATAAAGGGACCATAAAAGCATCATGAAAGTGGTCCATATTACCCCACCTGCCTTCTCGTAGCTCAAATGGTAGAGCATGGCACTAAAGTGAAGAATATATGTGTAGGATTTACTTTGAAAATAAAATGCATTCAAATAATTAAAAAGACACGACAAGTAAAACTTCATATTAATTATATAATAGTATTAACTGTACAAATATTTGAATTGTTTGATGCAAAAAAATAAATAAATTAAGCCAACCTCCAGAAATGTAATATAGTGATCTGAAAACTCATTTCATGACCCCTCTTATAAAACATAAATAAATAATGGCCACATGCAATCTTTTCTTCCTTACGTCATGTTCTGGGCTCTGTAGAATCACAATGCTGCTTCTTGGAAAAGATGGTTAAAAATAATAGTTGTGTGCGTTCATTATATCACCAATTTATTTATTATGGACCACTTTTATGATACTCATATGGTGCATTTGCATCCTTTTTGAAGCTTGAAAGCCTCAGTCCCCATGGGCACTAACTGAATGCAAAAAGAGCCACCAGCACAATCCTCCTTTGTGTTCCCTGGAAGAAATAAAGTCATAGGGGTCTGTAAAAACATAAGCCTGTGTAAATGAAGACAGAAGCTTAATTTTTTGGCTCAAGTATTCCTTAAAATCTTTCCCTCTGTCCCAAGATGCTACTTTACTTCAGTGCGTCTGTCCATCTTGGTCTCTCTCCAGCTGTTCTGTCTCTCTCTCTCTCTCTCTCTCTCTCTCTCTCTCACTCTCTCTCTCTCTCTGCCTCACAGCTTTTCTCTCCTTCCATCTCTATCTGCGTGGCTGTGTGAATGGAAATCATTTCAGGCATCACTACCCACAGCTAATGCTGAAATGTGTTCTCTAAGGTGTCCACGGTGCATATGAATACAGTCATGCCTAAACCCAGATACCACGCAGGCTGATGCTCAAAACGTCCAAACAACCTCGAAGTCTTTGCTATTTCAAACACAACGTGACCTTCATCATCCTCTTCACCCCACTTAGTAATCATAAGATGTCTGGTCACTTCTAAGATGCCTGAAGCTGTATTATAGGCATTAAAAGGTCAAAGGTCAACTTAGACACAGGCGAATGAAGGTCAGGTGCACGTCTAAGACTAACCTCCGTGTAATTGCCTTAGGTCCTTTTAAACCATGTCACTGTACAGCTCTCATTTGCTGAGCTTCACTGGCCAGAAGTGCTTACAGCAGTTTGATGCTCATAATACTTCCAGTGTGCTGAGCAACAGACCACCTCCTGAGACAGTTTCACAAACCACAGACTTTCAGAAAATTTTTAGAAAACTGGTTAAGATGAAAACAGAGATTCCTTCAAACTTTACCACGTTCTTGTATCTCATGCTGGGCAAAGCATTACACTGAGAAGCATAACCTCATTGGTTTCTAATCCCAGCAATGAATGACTGAGTTAAAGCAACACCTTGAGAAAAACATTGCGTAAATAGTGAATAATTACAATTTTTAAATACAGTGTGTAACCTTTCTAATGAATCTGCAAAAAGAGTTTATTCTTCAATATGTTATTGATAAGTGAACTGAATAATAAGGCGACTAAATTTTTGGTCAGAAAATGAGTTGGAAATTAACCGAGAACCACATACTTTAGTTTTGTTGAATAAATAATAATGGTATTCTAAAAAAAAAAAAAAAAAAAAAAAACTTTTTTTAAATTATTTATTATTACTGAATATTTAGTATCGTTCAAAAGTTTAAGGTCAGTAAATTTAGAGCTTTTTTTTTTTTTTTTTTTTTTTTTTAGCAAGGATGCATTTAAATGATCAAACTGGCAATACAATTTTTTACAGTTACAAAAAATATATATTTAAAATAAATGCTTTCGATTCACAAAATAACTTATTAGCATATTTAAATGATTTCTGGAGGATTATGCGACTCTGTAGACTGGGATAATGTCTACTGAAAATTAAGCTTTGTCACTGCAAGATTAAATGACCTATAATAACATTTTAAAATCTTTTAGAATAGAAAACAGTTATTTTAAATTGTGAAAATATTTCAAAATATTAATATTATTATTTTATTTTATTTATTTTACTTTTTTTGGATCAAATAAATACAGGCTTGATGAGCATAAGATACATAAAACATTTTTAAAAATGAACCGTATTGTATGGTCTCCAGCTATAAGACTTATTCAAGCATTTGGATGACATGATTCAAATATAATCAACACACACAACATCATACAAACAAATTACTGATAAAAAGTTCAATCCTGCATTAATTGCCTCATCAACTGACAAGAACTGCAGATGTGAATGAGAGATACTTTTCCTATAACAAGCCTGAAAGGAATCACAATGTCACAGTATTTCGTCATTACAAGATACAAACATAATCACACTGTGTTAAAGTTTTGACTGATCTCTAAGCTCCTTAATTATCTTGATCTCCTAATAAAGCACAGGGTGACTGTATAATTTCTAACTAATGAAGCTTCTGTAAACCAAAACTTTAGACTGAAACATGCAAAGTAACTCACGAGATCACCCCAGTCTTCCTCCTAACAGAGAGAGAGAGAGAGAGAGAGAGAGATGCACTCTTTCTCTCCATATCAATGGTGTCAGCTGAACACAGATGCCAACTGAGCGCCTGTCTCACTGATCTATTCATTACACCAACAGCACATCACTGACTCATTATTCAAACCTTTTAACAGATTAATTCTGGAAAACATGAATGTAATAATAAAGTCAAGAAAATGGAAAAGTCCAGTAGCAGCTAAAAACTTACAAATAACTGTATGATGTTAATGGTGAAATACAAGTGAAGTATGAGGTGGGAGAAGGCAATGCCTTGTGTCACTATGATTGGCTGATCATGCAGTTAACAGGAAATTGCCTTCTATAATAGATCTAAAAATAAACCTAAATGCATAAAAATTTACAGATTAAGGTGCAGTGGTAACAAAGGATATGTATGCAAACTAATATGAAATATAGTTGAATATAATACATACATTAATAAATACACAAGTATAGTACCCTTAGATCAAAAAAAAAACATTTCCACACGCTGCTGGCAGATGAACCACTACAGATGCAGGTTCTGCGCTGTCTTTGCAATCAGAAAAGGGAAACAAATGGGTTAAATGATGTGGTTGATGGGGGTGAATGAAACGGGAAAGTTTAATCCATCAGAGAGCCCAGTAAACCTCTCAAATATGCTCTAAATTAATATCACGTCGAGTATTATTTGATTTCATTTTACCAGACCATGACTTGAATGAATAAAACAATTCACAGAGAAATTAATCGATCATGCGTTTTCCCCCTCCCAGATGGATTCAAGCAGAAGCGGATCTAGAGGAGATGGGTAATACATGAATAAAATAGTTAATCTTTTTTATTTATTTATTTTAATCCTGTTATTACTTCATGTAACAGACAGATCTCACAATCTAATCCGTTTCATAAGGACTTTGATGCTCAAGAGAAACAAAGATCAACTAATGACACTCAAATAGCCGACGTTCTTCGACCATAACAGCATTATTAATTCTTCAAATTAATATAATACCGCTTACTCACGCAGTTTGTTTCAGTTATTTCCTCTCCTCATGTTCATGCAGACAGCCGTTCACAGCAACAGTTACGCGAGCGTTTTCACTCACGCGCACCGCGCGCGAAATCATTCATTGCTCCTGCCAGAAATTTACCGGACGGTCTCCGTATCACTCAAACGTTAACCCACCATGTCGGTTTAAAATCCAAGCAGTCTCTCACCGGACAGACCCACGCAGCGAATCCCGCATAAGTCTCTGTGTGTCTTTTTCTCTGACGAGGACGGACAGCGCGAGCCCCGGTGGTTTTAATTCTTACTGATTCTCCTTCAGCTCTTGAAGTCCAACAGCAGGTCAGATTCAGGACGGTATTCGTTAGTCCTCAAGTGACGGTAAAAAGTACTATGACAGCTCCAATGAAAGTGCAGCCCACCTCACACAAACCTCATTCAACCTTCTCTGCCTCCTTCCTTCTGACTTCTCTGTTTCTCTCTCTTACACTCTCCCTCTCTCCTTCTCTCTCTCTCTCCTCTCTCGCTCATGAGGCAATAATCTCATTTGCCTGCCTGGTCAGTAAAGGTGAGAGCAGATAAATCTTGATGTGTGTCTGGCAGGTTCATATAATGGTGAATAATATCAAGAAAATGTCCAGGTCAGATTAAAATAGTTACATTTCAAAGTAATTATTCTTCATGGTATTTATTTATATGATTGTTTGTTTGCTTGCTTGCAAAATATATTTTCTACAATAAATCATTATAGTTTAGTGGCAATCAATGTTTTTAATTAATACATTAATAAAATAAACACAATTTTGGATAAAGGTGTGTCATAATTGTCATGCAAAATAAATAAATAAAAATCTAAATTTCCATTAAAATACACTTCCGATCCTAAATAATAAATTATACTTCCCTAATATTTATTTATTTTTTTTTTTTTGTTGAAAAGATTCAGGTTCAGATTCATACCCATTTAGCCAAAAAATAAAAATAAAATAGGCAGTTTCACACATACAAAATAAGCACATAATGCATTGCTGTGAATGCGCTGAGTTTTAAATTTAATGTTTCTCATAAACATGATACAGCCTCAGGTTGTGACACTGCAAGTGAACAGACTGAAAAAGTATTTTCTTCCATCTCTTATTAATTAATGTCGGTGGTGACAGGGAGTGACAAAAACTGGCTAGCTGTGCTCTTTTCTAGTAACATAACCAGTTAACATCTTAAACGCTGCAGACCAGTGCTCATATACAAATGCCCCTGTAACAACACACCACCTGAAAGCAGCCTACCACTGCAGAAATGTACTTACAGAGGATCCACATGCCACAAGGACAGCATTTGTGGCCTAATATTGTAAAACCACAAAACAACAACAACGACAACAAAAAAGATTGCATATAAGAAAAAAAAAAAAGTCTATAAACTTTAAAATGCTCAAAGTTACAATAGTATAGCCTAAAGATATGAACAATATGCATGCTATGAATTTAAGGTAAAATATAAATTCTTACTAACATTTTGTTTATAGCGTCATATTCATATGCAAACTTCATCGTGACAGTGCAATGGTATAAACCCTTAAACAACTGTAAAATTATGATTTAAATAAATTTATAGCTTAAAAAATACATTAAAAAAACTATTTAGCCCTACATTTAATATTTATGCAATTGAATTGCATATAAAATTTGCATACATTTAGATTACACAGTTTTAACAAACAAACTAATCAGATGTGCACACTGTAAGTCAGTCTTATACTGTAAATGTATCGGGTAAGAAACAGGTAAAATTTCTGCACTCAAAAATCATAGCATAGTTTATGATTAACAAATTTTATTTGATTATTTTATACTAACTGGTGATTGATTATATAAACCTTGTTCATTGTGTATTTAAAATGGATTTAGATTATAGAACTATTACAATAATTGCCCTATTCATTTCCATTGTAAGTAAATAGCTTCAGTCACGCTTATTATTTTCTAAAGTAAATGATCCAGAATCAAATTTTTATACATTTATATGCTATTCAAATATATACATTTATAAATGTAATATACATCAATATGCATTTCAAATGTACAAGTATCTTAAAGATTATAAGCTTTACATTTAATCTTATAAATCATTCGAAAATTTGCAGCATTATTTTTTTTAACTGTAAGCTAATAGCTTTTTTATATTTTTCTAGAAAATGATAATTGAAAATGATAATTTCCTGTTGTAATCAACAGAAATGAACCCACAATATTCCTTTAGAATCAGAAATAGTTTTTTCAGTGAGCATTACTCTGGGTCATCGAGATGATTTTCATCTATTTTTTAAACCATATAGCTATCATACTGTAACTGTTTGTGGCTTATGCTACCATGAGGCTCTACCACCATCTACGATTCACAGTGCACATCCACACCTTGTGCACAGTAGATCAGCAGGCAGCCCCAGGAGATCCATGTGGCAATCACAAAATGAACTGAGCAGAGGCCTGAAAATAGAAAGTATGTGTGTGAGAGAGGGAAGTGATAGCAGTGTGTGTGTGTGTGTGTGTGTGTGTATGAGACAGAAACCACTTCAAGGTCAACATGGTCATTTGTAGTCATGGCAGACCAATTAGATGAGTTAGATGTGGATGTTGGAACGGTTCTCGGGTCTGAGACAGAGACTCACTCAGAAACAAAGTGTCTTTGTATACTCACTGTAACCAAACTAATGCAGTCCTCGCTATCAGTCAGCAATCGGGCTCTGCGCTGCAGATTTAATGAAACCCCACGTCAGCACCTACACAGTCAGACCCCTTTCTAAATGAGCAGGTAGCCTGGAAACAGATGCAAGGAATAGATCAAAACAAGCAGCACTAAACTACATATGGCTTGAAGTCAGCCTAGACAACGTAAAAATAAAAATCTTGTTCTGAGTAAAAGAGCCGTTCAGCTCAAACGTCGCACTTCCCTCTGTCAAATTATTTGGGAAATGTAAGCTGAAGCAAAGTGATGCCCTGCTCTCAAAAATAACCCCCCCGCACACGCAGGAAACACAGCAGCTGCTCACTCATGCCTCAGCAAGCTCAGGATCTAATGTTCTCAATATAGAAGCAGAACAAAATCTGTGCTCGCATGCAGTACATCTACACATTTTAAAAACCCTGATACTACCAGCAGAGACATCCAGGACACTTCATATCAATACAAGTCCAAACCACATATTTACAGGTACAGTCACATAAAGATCATCTGAAATTTATGGCATACACAAGAGTATTCCACAGATTCACGGTTGTGGGTGTAAAAAAAAATTGTTGGTTGGAACCACTACAAATTGCAAACAAATGAACATTCATATATATTTTATGATATATATATACTTAAAAATGGTGTAGAACCTACTTCCACAAAGAAATTACTAGTAATAAGTGCAAAGAAAAATAACCAAAAATAAAGAAATAGCAAGTAATATATTCAATTATTAAATTCACTTTTATTTAAAATTAAATATATATTCTTACATTATTACTTTTATTCAGAAAGGACGCAATAAATTGATCAAAGACGGCAGTAAAAACATTACACAAATATTTATAAGAAGAACATTTATAATAAGAAATGTTTCTTGATCATAAATTAGCATATTAGAATGATGTGACACTCAAACCTGTAGTTATGATGCTGAGATATGAGCTTTGCCATCAAAACAATACATTTCAAAATATATTCAAATAGAAAGCTGTTATTTTAAATTGTATTATAAAATGCATTTTTGATTAAGTAAACATATGAAATCATAATTCATAGAAATAAGCAAGGTATGTATAGTTTAGCAGATTTTATTTTCTACATCCTCTTTATATATAACTCAAAAAGCCCTGCAGCAACATTGCTTTGCAACATATGGATGCAACTCTGAACGCTTAAATCAACTAATAAAAATGTTTCTTTTTTCCCTTAGGTCATAAATAAGACTTTTTTGGAGTCTAGATTAAATTTGAAATAAATAATACACACTTTATGTTATGTGACCAGTATTTTTACATCATGGAGCCATAAGAGATTATTATTATAAGCTTTAATATTTTTCTTCTCTGTCTCCTGTTAACACACATCAACATTACTAATGATAGTGTTTGGGAGAGTTCTTCCTCTGTGCTTTGCTTTAGCTGAGCCAAGTTTAATCACGCTGCTACATCCCCCTAGGGGGCAAATTTAGATTTACAACTGGGTTAGAATAGAGAGAGAAAGCTGCATAATTCTTCTTTCTTAAGCCGTTAGGCATCAGGTAAGAGGTCAGAAGAGAGCACAGAAGTCTTCTGGGCATGAATGACTAACTCAATAGAATCACATTCTGTGTGTTATAGTGTGAATACAAGTAAGGTATCAAGCCTAGCAGTTCATCATGGTCAGTCACATTGTGCAATATGATTCAGCTATAAACACACTAGCATTGATCCAAAAACCTAGTGAGATGCCTGCCTTCTTCAAGGCGGTCTATAACTCCTGAAGAAAGCTACAGAATCTGTTCAGGGCCATTCACAAAGAACGCATGTTTTGCTTTTAAAAATGTGAAACACAAGCAGCATTTTTGAATTCCTTTAACTTTAGCACCTTGTTTTTAGAATGCCATGTCAAGCGTCAAGATGTTGCAGATATGAGCACAATGGTCAAAGATGTCTATCTAGCATGTGTTTATGTAGAAAAACAATGGCAAAGTAGCACAGTGGAATGGAAAACTGTTTTCTGTATGAATGACCCCTTAGAGTTCCCATTCATCTCAATGGCAGGCTATCAACAAGACACTTTGGACACATGATATTTGAAATCAATCATATTGTCTGGACAAAAGTTTAGGGATTGTTAGATTGTTTAATATAAAAAAAAGGTTTCTGTCAGTGGTGATAGCCTTGTGGCAGTGTACTGACATATAGCTGCATTGCAGCATTGAGCCGGGACCTTTCCCGTTCCTGTCCCCCTCTCTCTCTCCCAATTTGCTTCCTGTCATTTAACTGTCCTATCCAAACAAAGGCTAAATACACCAATAAATAAAATAAAATAAAATAAAATAAAATAAATAAAAAGTTTCTTGAGCTCACAAATGCTGAATTTATTTGACACAAAATGTAGTAAAACAATAATATTATAAAATGTTATTATAATATAAGACAACTGTTTTCTATATTAAAATTACATTTATTCCTGTAATGGCAAAGCTTCATTTTCAGCTTTTGATATTTTGATTCTTTTCATTTTATGGATCGACTGTTTGTCATCTTTCTCTCATTTAAATATCCTATAGATTGCATATGGGGTTCAGGTCAGGCATGTTGGCTGGCCAATCAAGCACAGTAATATCATGGTCAGCAAACCACTTGGAATTGGTTTTGGCACTGTGGGCAGGTGCTAAAGTCCTGCTGGAAAAGGAAATCAGCATCTCCATAAAGCTTGTCTGCATATGGAAGCGTAAAGTGCTCCAAAATCTCCTGGTAGGAGGCTGCATTGACTTTCGACTTGACTTTAAGCAGCTTGAATTCTGTGCCTCTGCTGTCGTTCTCCAGACTTCAGACCTTGATTTCCTAATGAAATTCAAAATTTACTTTTATCTGAAAAGAGGACTTTGGACCACTGAGCAACAGTCCAGTTCTTTTTCTTCGTAGCCCAGGTAAGATGCTTCTGATGTTGTTTCCATATAAGAAGTGGCTTGGTAGCCTTTTTCCTGAAGATGTCTGAGCATGGTGACTCTTGATGCACTGACTCCAGCTTCAGTCCACTCCTTGTGGAGCTTTGATTAAGCTTGGCTTGACAGTATTCTAAAGCTTTCAGTCATTCATGTTGCTTGTGCACCTTTTGCTACCCAATTTCTTCCTTCCAGTCAACTTTGCATGTAATATGCTTTGATACAGCACTCTGTGAACAGCCACCCCTTTTAATTATAACCTTCTGTGAATTTGTGGACCATTGCCAAGTCAGCAGTCTTCCCCATTATTGTGGTTTCAAAGAACAAGAAATACCCAGAAATATATACTGTAGGGATGATCATTTAATGAAACTCCAATGTAAATATTGGAGATTGACTTTCATGAGCTGTAAACTCTAATTATCACAACAACAAAAAAACTTTTCAAAATGTTTTACTTTACATGTAATGTAATTAATCTAGAATATATGAAAGTTTAGCTGTTTGAAATGTTACAAAAAATTCACTTTTTCACAATATTCTATTTTTTTAGATAGACCTGTATGTGTACAGTATATACACTCACTGGCCACTTTATTAGGTACACCTGTTCAATTGCTGGGTAACACAAATTGCTAATCAGCCAGTCACATGGCAGCAACTCAGTGCATTTATGCATCTATTGTAGATGTGGTAAAGGATTAGGGTTAGGGTTGCTGAAGTTCAAACCGAGCATCAGAATGGAGAAGAAAGGGGATTTAAGTTACTTTGAATGTGGAATGGTTGTTGGTGCCAAACGGGTTTGTCTGAGTATTTCAAAAACCGCTGATCTACTGGGATTTTCATGCACATCTCTAGGGTTTACATAGAATGGTCAGAAAAAGAGAAAATATCCAGTGAGTGGAATTTGTGTGGAAGAAAATGCCTTCTTGATGTCAGAGGTCAGAGGAGAATGGGCAGACCGGTAAAAAATGAAAGAAAGGCAACAGCAACTCAAATAACCACTCATGTACAACCAAGGTATGCAGAATACCATGTCTGAATGCACAACACGTCGAACACTGAAACAGATGAGCTTCAGCAGCAGAAGACCACACCGGGTGCCGCTCCTGTCAGCTAAGAACAGGAAACAGAGGCTACAATTCACACAGGCTCACCAAAATTGAACAATAGAAGATTGGAAAAACGTTGCCTGGACTAATGAGTCTCTATTTCTGCTGCGACATTCAGGTGGTAGGGTCAGAATTTGGAGTAAAGAACATGAAAAGCTTTAGGGATATATATATTTTACTTCCCCAAAGCTTTTGATGATAATTAAAAAGTATATATATATATGGTGCTCGCAATGATATAATTAAGTCAAAGCACATGTCTACTTTTGAATGGCATCAATGGAGAAAGACGCTTTTTGCCTGCTTGGACAGCATTAATCTGGCAACATGGCGAATGTGGTGAATGCAGATCATAAATATATTTAAAATATATTTAATAAAAGTACAAATAAAAATAGTTCCATTTACAATAAATGTAAAGACTATTTCACCCACATAATCTAAATCATGTAATCATTACTGCAATCCTCTTAGTAGTCACCACATACTGCACATTTGCATAAAGTTGAATTCTGCCAACAGTCGCTGCTGTTCATGTTACTTCAAATCGTCAGCAATAAATGAAAATAAATGACTTCTGGTTGTTTTGTTACTCTGAATCACAGTCTGTGAATGAAGTCGCCTATGTAGACAGAATGTAGAGCAGCAGCTCACTACATTTTGGAACAGAGCTACTGACAGAGCTCGGCTGGAAAAGAACAATGATAAACATGACAGTGGGCATTTCTTACTGTCATCAATAAACTTGCTGTACTGCCATGTGCATAGCAATACACAGAGTATAAATTAATCCATGTGAAAAGTAAATCTGTGCGTCACTCCGAACTGTTGTATCAGCACAGCTCCACTGCAGATCTTGTGCTCACTGTACAAATTCTCTAATGAGTGCATTCAGATGCTTTTGTTAAACAAGCTAATTCAAATTCTGCAATCAGCTATGGAATATGATTTTCATTTCCAGAATCTTCCTCATGTTGCCCATGACCTCTGCTAGATCTCTCAGAGGTTGCTGTGGAATTAGAATTCTTATTAATCCAACAAGTAGCTTTGGGAATCCATAAAGCAAAACAAAGTCATTATCTAGTTCAGTAGCGCTCCAGAGAGAAGCAGCACTGAGTGTGTACTAATAATTAGCAGGAACGAAGCATTTACAAACAAAGTCTCATTAATAGTGAGTGTGACAGACATCTCCTTCAAGCCCCGTGGATCTTGTGAGCAGCGCAGATGCTGTGTACCACCATAGCTGTCATTGAGCATCATATTACTGTTCGTAAACGACACATCTGTGGAGGCACGGAAATGAGCACACATATTTTGTCGCGACTTGCCAGCCTATGAAATTAGCCTGGGGTCATATGGGGAAGTGTTCACATCTCAGCCACTCAGCAAGGTGTTTCTTTCTGAAATGAAAAGAAATTGTCTTAGGGATGGGTGAAGACACAAGTGAAACTCCTAGTCGTTTTAGAGCTTTGATTGATTACATTTACACAAGATGGGAGGGTGTGTTTGCAGAGGAGAAAAGGCATTCAATATATTCAATAAAACTAGATGCAGCACCAACTACTTGATGCACAAAAATGTGATGTATCGAGAATGATCTGAAACACTCACTGGACCTTGTCTCCAACATGAAATCGAGATGTTAAAACATGCAATGGGTGGTTTGATGAATTCTTCCTGGAATAGAAGCCAAAAAGAACATGATAGAGTGATTTGTATTGAGTATCATCGCCTTTATTTATACAGAGCGTTTTTATATACAACACAGGCCATTTCACATACAGGGTTTAGACTAAGACATGATTAGGCCATAGTTCAATAAGTCCTTAAGTCAATTATGTTATAATATGTAATTACATATATAATTAAAATAATAATATGTAATTATAAACATGCTTAGAAAAAAAACATTACTGGTTTTCATCTTGAGACAAAACAAAGGCTCTGATATATTTAAAAATCAGTCAGTGCAAGTTTCTTTCATTTGAAACAACTTAGACTTACATTTTAGTCTGGGACTTGGCTTAAGCCATGTCTGTGAAACCGGGGGATAGAGTTTCAAATCAGCTTGACAATAAAAAACTTCTTCAAATATGTATGCCTTGTATTGCACCTTATAATGCATTTTACAATCTTGTGAATAATTGTAAATACTACATTATAACACTTAATTCATTGTTACATTATGAAATTTAAATTCACTTTTAATTGAACAATATAAATAATTATAATGCATTATAACTAGGGCTGGTAATTTAACATGTTATTTGATGAATTAATTATGGAGAAAAATAACACGTTAAAATTATTAGAGCATTTGACGCATTTGCCCCGCCCCAGACCCATGTGGATCATCTTACATTTCGTACAGTCTACTACTGATGACTAATATGAGGCAGGGCAACAACTTACTGCATGAAGGAGCCTAGAAATGTCCGTAAAATTCAAGATATGGGGCAAAATGCCCATTTGCGATTGTGTCTCATATTCACATCACATAGATATAAGAAATATCACACGAGCTGTAGGCTAAGTGCAAAATCACATGAGTGCAAATGTGATATTCATCTTATACAACAATTCATTAAAGGGGCCATCTGTAATGTTTGGCAAAAAAAAATCAAGTCATACTCCACATTCCATACCAGATGGGGGCAGTATGCCTCAATAAAGTGAATTGGTCTACTCTAGAGTAACAAACAAGAAACGGCATAGTCTCTATGCTCCGACCCTACTTTCACAACAATAATACAGCCACAGCCCAAGCCTAACTGTGCTTTCACACCGCCGGTGTCAAGAGCGTCAAAAATCGTTCTTGCCGCTCTGCTCACGATGCTGCAGAAAGATTTGTGAGTGCTCAGACGCTCTAACGTAGATCGAATGCTTATTTTGTATTTAAAGCGGCCGCAAAGCAAACAAGCTTGTTGATCTCGTGCAGACTAACCACAAGGAGTTATAACCTCATTAAATATTGTTGTGGACGAAATAGTAGGATCCTTTACTTAAAATGAACAATCAAACCATTTATAATGCATTATACATAAAGGCTTTAAAGCTGCGGTAGGGAACTTTTGACGCTCTAGCGATTAATAAACAGAACTGCTTGCGTCTTGCGGAAGAACATCGTAGCCGGAACTACTTCTCTCTGTTTATGTCTATGAAGAATCACAAAGGTACTGGGTTACTCCGCCGCGGTACCCCCGAAGCAATCTAAAATAGTCCGAATATAAACACTTATTATAGGTGTACCCTAGTGATTCAGGACAAGCAAAAAACACAGTTTGGAAAATGGATTCATGGTGTACTCGCTTATTATATAAATTTTTTCTACGTTTTGAACACAAACAAAGTTACGGACTGCAGCTCTGATTGGTTATTTTTTACCGGGAGCGGATGAATTTCTGCAAATGGCAATAGGACCACTGGGAGGAGCTAGAGGAGCTTGATTTTTTCACAGATTATCTGTCTCATATTCTACTGTCAGGACATAATGACAGGTTTGATGAATATGTACAAAATATTTTTTTTTACAAAAGTTCCCTACAGCACCTTTAAGTAAAGTGTTACCTAAATTTCTTTGAAACTCAAGGAATCCAAACTCCTTAAATAGTGAAAACAGTAACATTGTATATTTTTTTTTATCACCCAAAGGTAGTATAAATCTTCACTATTTCTACACTTACTAACTTGCCTTGCCATCTACTGCCTATAGGCTGGATCTACCAAAATAGAATCTGATATGTGAGTGATCAGATATGTTCTTCATGGGTAGCAACCGTAGCAACACATCTAGCACTTAACATGGATGACTTCAATACAGATTGATGATAGCTTGTTGCTCAACGATGCAATAATCTAAGCACAAAAATACAAAGAAATATATTTTTCTTACCACAGTGCATATACCAGGATTGATATCAACTTGAGCGCTACATCAGATGCAGCCTTATATTTTGTCCAAAAACAGGGTATAATAATGTTGCCTACCTTTGGGAACAGCTTTCACATTAGTGCACATACTGTACAGTATACTTCTTATAATGCTGTTAAGGTCAGGTGTTTTGATGCCAAGACAAATATGATTGTTTTTTTGGAAACCTCTTAAATATCCTTAAATATAGGAATTAATGAAATATTGAAGAGATACTGTTTTCAAAATGTCCCAGTACCGATTCAAATATGGAAAATATTTACTTTGTATGTTGAGAGTGTATGCTTTTTTTTATTACGTTGGTAGATGAGCTTGTAGATTATTAAAAAAATAATGAAAATAAACAAATAAATGTTTATTGTTAAAGCTAGCGCTGCCAATAAGTGTATAATCTAAACTTAAAAATGTTGTAGAAACAACTGTTATATATTATATAAATATTAAAAAGAAACAGTAACACATTAAACTGAACATGATTTCTTTATGTAGTACTATAGAAACTATAGAAAAATCATTTTAGTGTATTAGTTTTTAGAAACCAGAGTAAAACTACTAATAATAAATACTATTAAGTTCTAATATATTAAAAATGTGTTGCTTTATACATGATAAAATAATATATATTTTTTTTTTTTTTGCTCAGACTGCCCTCTTTTGAAAACACTTGTCTAGATATGTTACTTACTAGGATTTGGAAAAGTGTTGGAATTTAGTGAAAATTGTATGTGAATTTCAGTGTTTCTCAAGAACAATTTATTCTTCCCAGGCGCAGGATAAAGTTTTGTGCTGTAATGAATTGGATATTTCAGAGAGTAACAAGAGCAAAGCCTTGTGGGTCATTTAATGCACAGCTGTATGGGAACCCCACAGCACTGAACTTTACAGCTCTCTGAATGAAGCAATAAAGCAGCGTGAATATGCACAAATACAGGAGCAGAGTTAAGATGAAGGGTCAGGATGGTGCGGAATAAAGGCACCTGTCTCCGCTTCTCTCAGGAGAACCATTCTACCATTTTAATCAACTCTGAGAGAGGACCACACTCCTGTTCCAGATACACGAGCCAGGAATCCGCTCTCTGAGATGCCACGGATGACTAAAGAGAGTGCATAAACCTGACGGAGAATAGAGCTGCATGTAATATCACAATTAAAATGAATACGGTGCCATTGTGTACACGTAAGCACACGGGAGCCATCCATGTTCCGTGAAATGCTAATTTCACACGCTGTCGACCCATCATGGATTTCTAAAATGCTGAAATACACAATCATTTGCATGAGGTATTCAGCTGCTTAAAACAAAAGAATTATGTTCTCAAGTTTAGCTTCCACGAACAGCCAAGCAGCATCACCAAAACAAACGCTGTATGTGGGAGCCAAGAAAAGTTATCTTTAGGGACAAATGGGGTAATGACGGGGCCCGATAAAGTTTAATCCATTCATTTGGCCAGGGGAGAGCAGGTCGACACATAAAACTGTAGTCTTGTCCTGGTGCAAACAATTTAGCCTTTATCGCTCAAGCCTGTCGTTTGTGTTTCTGATGTGTGTGCAGATTCTCAGGTCAAATGAACCTCAAAATTAATTAGACATCAAAAAGAACTGCAGCTAGTGAAATAAAAATACAACTAAGCACAAACTTGCTCACAAACTACACACATTCATTTATTTGTTTTGTTTATTTTGAAGTAATCCACAATAGATCTAGCTTTAATAAAACAGGACAAAACATACTCTAATATATTTTTATTTAAGTTTTAGTTATAATAGTACTTCAAGTTAAACTAAAAGATGTTAAATGGTTCCTTGACAACTATCTGAAATAAGTTTATTGTATTTTATTACAGTTCAAATTAATTTATGTATTTATTCATAAACATGGGTTTGTTTTAATTTTTTGTTTGTTTGTTTGTTTGTTTTGTTTTTTACTGTGTGTAAGGGAAACTATGATAGCACATCAGTGATATCACTGAAGTGTGTGTGAGTTAGGCCAATTGCTAACGGGTGCCAAATGGGTGTCCTAAGCAGGATTGTATTGCTGTTACCCCTTCCTCAAATATTATGCAGGTAAAAAAAAAAAAAACTAGCATGGTGCTCAAAATAGAACTTAAAAAGTAAAAAAAGTAAATTAATTAATTAATTTATTGTAATATTTACAAATTACAATTTTAGCCAGACAGTTACCTATGGCTATGACTTTACATTTAAATTTACATTAATTCATTTAGCAGATGCTTTTATCCAAAGCGACTTACAGATGAAGACAGTGGAAGCAATCAAAAACAACAAATATATATATATATATATATATATATATATATATATATATATATATATATATATATATATATATATTTGCATAATAAATGAAAAGAAAAATAGAATACAAAAAGATCAGAAAGGTATTTAGATTTTTTAAGAATAGAATTAGAATATTGAGTGATAAAGTTAGAGGGTCAAATAAAGATGGAAGAGATGTGTTTTAAGCCGATTCTTGAAGATGGCTAAGGACTCCGCTGCTCGGAATGAGTTGGGAAGGTCATTCCACCAGAAGGGAACATTTAATTTAAAAGTCCGTAAAAGTGTGCTTCTTTGGGATGGCACAATCAAGCGACGTTCACTTGCAGAACGCAAGCTTCTAGAGGGCACATAAGTCTGAAGTAATACATTTAGGTAAATGGAGCAGAGCCAGTGGTAGTTTTGTAGGCAAACATCAATGCCTTAAATTTTATGCGAGCAGCTATTGGAATTATATATTATATTGACTTTATTGATACAGTTATCTGATCACACACAAAAAACACACATTTTGCTACGATGGTTTAGTTTTAGTAAGGGTTGTGATGTCCACATGTTTTTTTTTTTTTTTTTTTTATATATATATATATATAGAGAGAGAGAGAGAGAGAGAGAGAGAGAGAGAGAGAGAGAGAGAGAGAGAGAGAGAGAGAGAGGGAGAGAGAGGGAGAGAGAGAGAGAGAGAGAGACTGTGCCATCTATAGCAAAAAGCAGGCCAAAAATTAAAGATTGAATGAATATTTGAATTAAATGTTTGGCCAATAGCCTAAACAAGGATTTGATTGTCCTGTAAGTGTAGGAGTAGCAATTACCAGGACTTTGGCTCCCTTTGCAGGCATTTGTAATAACTTAATTTACATAAATTGTTTATTTTGTATTAGCCTACATTATGTATTTTAACAGTGCTATTAAACCAATCATTATTGCCTCAATGTTTTTATATAATGCATTTTAAAGGCTATTGTTGGCTTAGGTCTGTTTTTATAAACAAAACCAAAAATTATTATCCTAATTATTATTATTTGAAGTAACAAAACCATGGTTAATTTGGCTACCATTTTTATAAGATTGTGAAACAGCATTGACAGCATCTTTTGCAAAATTCATAACTACCCTTTGGAACAGCAAAGAAACAATGCATTAGTCTACAGCTTTTATTTAGCGATAAAAACGGCTGTACTTTTGTTACAAGCGAAACATGAAATCGCAGGCCGTAATGCATTTTTAATGCTCAAGATACTGGATGCATGCTGTGGTTTTTCTGAGCCTCAGTGAAGTCAAGCTGTCACGTTAAGCCATTGCACACAGAGGAGATCCCAAATATGACTGCAAAGCTCAGATTTTGCATGGAGTTCAAACGGTGCAGCCACCACTGAGAAGATGTTTGGTTTAACATCCTAAATGGAGAAAAACAACTCAAAATGCACCTCGGTTTGTGTGTACGCGCAGGAGCTGGCTTGTGTAAGAGCACAATACACTGACGTTCAGGAAAACAGCATGTCTGTGAGAGTGACTCACGCTGACGGGAATAGGAAAGGTTGAAAATGACAAATGGAATATTCAAAAACAAAACTCTTTTGATGTATGTTGATAAGCGGGTTTCTAAAATGAAACATGACAAGCTTTTTCTTCTCATTAATGAGTGCCACATAGGTGTCTTCACATCATCTGTGCATATTCTTTCAAGCAGACCGTCTTGAGGACTGGATAAATTCAGATTGTAAAAACCATCAATTGAAGCACTGAGATCTGAATCACTGATTCGGCACATACCTACATATCCAAATATTACAACACACACACATACATTACAGCTATACTGAATAAAACAAGCACGTTTGACACATTTATAGAAGAAACCTGATAAAGCAGTTCCAAATGAATCCAAGGCCTTTTATTACAAGGGGGATGCGCTGAAAGGATATGGGTAAAAGTAGATCTGTGAGGAGAAAACTATTTCATATACCCAGCACAGCTCAATCAGCTTCGACTGATCATAGCTCTTCATCACAAACCCACTGCACTGCAGAGAGCCAAAGAATAAAGTAACAATCTCTGTTCTATCTCTGTTTATTTCTAGTCTTATGTGGGTATTTAGACTCAGTCACTTCATGCATCTTGATCAATCAAACTGCTATTCAATTGAGTATGCACATTCAATTTGGACTTGGCTGAATAAATGTCTCTGGTAAAATGTATTTAAATTCTATTCTCACATTATTTGTAAACATAAAAGAGTTCATTTCCACAATGACAGTAGTGGCTGCGGGAGGAGAGTTTGCTACAGTATCTTACAGAGTATTTACTTGGTCTTTTAAAACCGGATAGCTAATTGTTTATTAAAGGGGGGCTGAAATGCTCGTTTTCACTCAATATCCTGTTAATCTTGAGTACCTATAGAGTAGTACTGCATCCTTCATAACTCCAAAAAGTCTTTAGTTTTATTATATTCATAAGAGAAAGATAGTCTGTACCAATTTTTCCTGGAAAAACACGACCGACTGGAGGCGTGACGTGTGGGCGGAGCTAAAGAATCACGAGCGCCAGTAGGCTTTTGCGTTGAGAGCGTTTGGAATCTGTGACATTACCTTGAGGAAAAAACCATCATCCAAAACTAACCATGGCTAACAGTCAGATTCTGCCATTTATTTATGATCCAGAATCAGATCCCGAGGCTGAAACTGAACGAGAGCAGCAGCAGCAACGACTTGCTCCGAGCGGGGCTCGAACCCGGGTTTCCGGCATGGGAGGCGGACGCACTAACAAGGAGGCAGAGATATTTTAAGCAGCTTTACTCACCGCCTGCGGTTCCAACACACGATCGTGACCCTTTTTCGTTGGGATTGCATCATCCTTAAGAAATAAACGATACGCAAATCCATCGTCAAACTGGGCCTTGTTTGTAAAACAAGCATCAACCACTGGTCCCTTAATGCTGTGTTTTCTTTGGTAATCTGTGCAGGGTTGTCTTGCCCTGGCAACCAAAAACAAACTCCTTTTGTGACATTTCGCGACGCTCTCGCTCTGATCAGTGATTGTCTGTGCTCGGCCTCTCAGTGCTCTGCTATACGGGAGCGCGCTCTTCCGGCAGACGTGCCCTTAGGACCCATATAAGGAAATTCCGCTCCATCTAACGTCACACAGAGCCATACTCGAAAAAAAACTTTCTGAAACTTGTGACAAACCGGAAGGAGTATTTTTGGAACAGAAATACTCCTTCAAACGTACAACTTAATTTTTGAAACTTTGTCCATGTTTAGCATGGGAATCCAACTCTTTAACAGTGTAAAAAACTCAGTATTCATGAAATAGCATTTCATCCCCCCTTTAAAATTGCACAAAATGCTTTCCATGCAAAGGCTGTTCCTAAAAGATAGTAGAAAACATTATACAAGATCTTAACTGTATAACTAATTTTGGCCAAATTCTAAAGCAAAATCATGACTCTTTAATAAGGTAATCCCACAATGAATTGCTCTAAACTTAAGACAGCAGTTAGAATCCTGAGAAATGTGATTATAAATTTGCTAACATTACATTCAATACTTAATGTTATGTGCTATGCATTCTTCTGTTGAAACTAACCACTGGAATCAGCTGGTCATTAATTGTTGAACTGTCATGGCAACTCTCTAAGAATTTTAGCATTGTAATGTTCATACAATGTTAATGTGTTTGGTCTTGGTGGAATAGATCTACTATACTGCTGCTGAGGCAGAGCAAGTGTAACCCATCTCTCCTGGGTCCTCACTGCCACACCTCGTTCTTGTTCAGAGACTTGCTGGTCTCCATTACACTCACTCACTACCATCCGGGTCACGGCACCAATGTAACCCCTCACTCCTCACCACCACACCTCGCACTTGTTCCGAGACTCGCTGGCTTCTGTTACACTCACTCAATACCATCCGGGTCACGGCACCAATGTAACCCCTCTCTCCTCACCGCCACACATCGCACTTGTTCCGAGACTCGCTGGTCTCTGTTACACTCACTCACTACCATCCGGGTCACGGCACCAATGTAACCCCTCTCTCCTCACCACCAAACCTCGTTCTTGTTCCGAGACTCGCTGGCCTCCGTTACACAACTACCAAGACTTGCTACTGCCAATAGATCCACAAGCATGCTGCTGTAAGCATACAGGAAATGTTGTTGATGCACATGTAACATATATGAACCTATTTACATGAAATTACCACATAGCAGATCTTTACAGGTGGAGCAGGGGAAGGTGGAGGGTTTCTGAAGCACGCTGCAAATTCTATGTATAGCATGCACAAACCAAGTACTTAAAGCTCATTGGCTGCTTATGTGAAAGAAACCAATGAGCTGCATTATATGGATAATGACATGAGCATGATTTATGATTATATTAGACTGAGTTAGAACCTATCAGCCTGCACCATCTAGAGATTCATGACAGAACTTTGTATTTGCATCCTATACTGAATTTTGTTGTTTGCTCATTTGTTTGTTATTCGTAGTCTTTCAGTTTGGTTCATAACATTTTTCAGGAAATTCAAACATTAAATGCCATTTTTCCGCTGTGTGAGGTGGTGGGAAAGATTGCTGTATAGGTGTCTTAGTTTGAACTCTGCAGAGCGTGAGTGGTCATGATCATCCCTTACTCTTTGCTAGTTTTAACACAAAATAAACATGAATAAACATCTTGTGACACATGTAATCGCTCTATCAGTGTTTCAAATGTGGAAAGATGTCAATAGAGAAGCTTGTAAACAAAATGTCACATAGCATTTAATTTACCTCGTCATCAGTGTCCACAGCTTGTTAGTTAGCTATAGAAATGTCTAGAGTAGAGCATTTTACGAAATATTAGACTATATACTCATTATATTTTACTTTACCTGTTAGTGATTTAATGTATGTTTAAATAAAACTGTTATGAAACAGGTTATGAAAGCCATTGTGTTGAATTTTAATTTATTAAAAAACTGCATTATGTGCAATTTGCATATTTGCATACATTTAAATTTAGAGTAGATTATTATATTTAAAAATTAATAGTAATTAAATAATTAATAAATAGTATTTAAGTCTGGACTAAATAATTAATAAATAGTATTTAAGTCTGGACTCTGCTACTGTAAAAGGGCTTACTGTTGTTTAGAGCATAATCTGAGGTAAACCACTGTTTATTAATAAACCCATCTTTTGTGGCCAGATTAAACTGCTTTTATATATATATCCATTCCAAGCTAAGCATGGGATAATGCTGTTTGTTAACTTTTCATTATAAAAAAAAAACAACAACATAAAAACCTTCTTCAATATTTCATGTGGATAACATAAATCAAATCAGCCATACATTTTGACAGCAATGGTACCATAAGTTTAGCTTGTTTTGATCAAATCTCTCTTAACTCTTATCTAAGAATGTGGGTTTTAACTGTGAACATGCAGAAATTTCATTTAAATTTATGAAATAACCAGATTATGTTAGGAAATAAGGAAATAACATAAAATAATTAAATATAAATTATTACTGTATTTCTAGATTCTAGCCAACCCATGGGATGCTGAATTAACAGCTTTGCTGTAAAGTCAGATTTCCATCTTGTGCAGAACTGCATAAGTTAAAAATGACTTTAAATAGTGCTGTATCGCACTTTTCCAATTATTAAACTGGGAATGCAGTATGCTGCAGATGCTGTTACAGATATGCCAAACTGCTGCTACAGTTGTATGCTATGTGCTAGTCCTCAGATCTACTGTACTGTGCTCTGCATTGCTGTGTAGACCAATAAAAAAAAATATTTTGTCAGTAAGGACATGGACCTCCAGACTGGAGTTTCTGAGAACCTGATGATTGGAGCACAGACGGAACAAAGTGCCCTTGTCACACAAAACTTACGTAAAGCTAAAGCCGATGAGCTAAAGCAAACACTCTGATAATACTGTCTTCCACCGACAATCACACATATATACAGTACAGTAGCTCTAGAATCGGACTCTTCTGTTTACACACACTCAAACATATGGGCCTAACCTCACACCTACATTTAGCCCTTCACACAAGGGGCAGTCCGCAGCCTGCTGTAGGTGATTACTTTTGAAACCAGTGGCACAAAAGCTCCTGAGACTCCATTAGGACCCTCACGGTGAGGCCGACAGAAATGGAGGTAACTGGGACTTTTCTTTGACACGCATCCAAACTAAAGCACAGTACGCTGTAAGCTCCCAATCATGTCACTTCGCAACATGCATTCATTTGAAGGACTCCTTGTTTCTATTTTTAATGCACTGAACGGCCTATTCAGCACAATTTGTCTAAAAATAAACTTGTTTTATCCAAGAAAGCCAGGTCTGACTGAGACCATGCTGAATAAACTCATTTAAACTCGGAAATGAACAGAAAATATTAGTATTTCAGAACACTTTAATCCATCTATCCATCCTGAAACTTTATGGCTTTAAAATTGACTCAAACAAGACTTTCTTGCTTTTCTAGTTGGTTTTTATTTACTTCCTTAGATTTAAATTTGAATTGCAATTCGGTTTTCTCTAAGTTCTGAAATTGATTTCGAACTTTAAAGGTATTCAAATGTTAATTGTTCACAATCTGGATGTCATAAAAGCAAAAAGGGAACATTATACGTTAAGAAATTCATGTAAAAACAGTTATTTTGTTTAACTTTAACTTATATAGTATTACATTCAGCACAATGTGTAATAATAATAAAAAATATATAAAAATAATTAAAGTACACAAAATGGACAGCATCTTGGTACATACCAGCCCACTGGAAGCATGTTTTCATTAGTCTACAGATCATTGCAACTTTTCATCATTCTATTGCAGCATCTATAATGTGAAAAATCCAGCTCTTAGTTATTAGAGGTGCATGTGGAGATCATAGACGGACTTTGCTTCGACTAGCATTAGAACAGCTAAGAGCGCAGTAGTCCTCCAATTACTGTAGAATTAGAGCTCAAGGCCTGAGGTTATCTTCCTCTCCACCCGCTCATTCTGCTATCTTTCTGTGGATTAACGCTTCTCTGTTCTTATCTGAGACTGCAAGTTAAAATCCATGAGATACAGGCAGATAAGAGCAAGGCAATAAGCCAAGAAGATGCAGCAAAGGAGAAGAGAGGCAATATACAGCAATATGTAAGACAAGTGCTACTGACCTACAGTAGTACAGTATTTAAATGAGCAGTGCAGTATTTAAATGAGCTCATACAGTGGTGACCAACGTGATGGGAGGTACTGTAGAAGCAGTTGCAGCTCTAGTCTGGTAACCCACAGGTCACTTATTTAAACCCCATAAGGGGTGATTGATGAGCTGGGGAGATGCTGAGTTCCCTATCTGAATCTGTTCTGCTGTTTCACTAGTTTTTAATCCTCTGTTTGTCCTGTTGTTTTGGTCAAACCAGCAGTGTGTGTGTGGAGTGAGTGTCTGCCAACACACAGTGCTGTCCACGCCAGCCTGCCAGACATCTGAACTCAATCAGAGCTCGACTGATCGTTTCTGATTGTGCAACTGCTCACATTTACATTTCCTGTGACTGTACTGATATATAACTTTGTAACAATAGATAGAATGATAGAATAATAGAATGACAGTTAGATAGAGTAGGCAGATGCATGGAAGGAACAAAAGAACAAATAATATTAGATAGAACAGGACAGAACAATAGAAAGACAGAAAGATAGATTGATAGAATGAACAAACAAAATATAGAACGATTGATGGATAGATCAATAGATCAGTATGACAGACAGATAGATGGAAAGAAAGAATAATAGAATGACAGTTGGATGAAATGAACAATAGAACAAACAATATATAGAACGATAGACAGAATGATAGATGGATAGAACATATGAATGAGTGATTTTAATGGAATGAACAACAGGACAAATTATAATTAGTAGTCACTGGATATTGGTAGGGTCATAGTGTCCCTACTAAATTCTATACCCTTGAAAATCATAACTAACATTTGTAAGCATATTCTTTCTTTCTTTGTTGTGTTTCAATACTGCCTTACTGTTTTGATGTTCTGTACTATTTATTTAGAAATTTATTTCTAAATCAAATAATTCATGAACCCACTTCTAAGTCCCGATCTAAATCAAAAGATTCATGTACCTGCTCGGAAGATCTGATCTAAATCAATTAATTTGTGATCTGCCCTCCATTGTCCTGATCAGAATAATGATTGGCAAACTATCAGATCATTACTTCAGAGGATGGTAAGTGAATCATTAAAGGTTGACAAACCCACTTCGAAGTTCCAATCTAAATCAAATCATTTGCGATATGTGTTCAGTTCCCCACATTAAATGATTTGCGAACCCGTTCTGAAGTTACAATTGGAAACATGCTTCGCGAACACGCACCGAAGTCCTAAACTGAAACAAATTGTTCACAAACACACTCGGAAGACCTAATTTAAATAAAATGACTTGCGATACGTTCTTTACAGTCCAGATCTAGATCAAATGATTCTCAATATGCAATTTGATTGGAACAATTTGAAACAGTTAATCATTGGTTTCAATGGTTTAACTGATTCAGAGTTTTGTAAAGCTCAGTTTCAGCCAACACCATTCATGCTTTTTAAAATAATTACAACCGATATCGAAATTCGAAATGAAACATTCTTTTGACCAGTTTTTTTTTTTTTCTAGTGAATTGTTTGAACTCATCAAAGTCACAGATTTGAACCAATCATAATGGTTCCAGTGTAAATGACTCACTCCAGTGGATTTGGTTAGTCTGTTCCTCCTCTTTTCGCATCTTCAGCCATGTTTACACAGCACTTTTGTCTTAGCTAACTAGATTTGGTATTAACTGAAATCAGTAGCGTAGCCAGAAAAGAGACTCTGGGTGTGCATATGAAAATCTGGGTGTGCCACATTTATTGTCAGATTACTGTGCAAAATTATGGGATAGTATTTTTGTCGCACTGCTTCCGTATAACCATACTCCTAGTGGTAATTTGCAGGTCGTGTCAAAATGTAGTTAATTGTTAAATGTAACAATTTTCTTCCAAATACGATGATTTTGAACTTCTGGTACGATACTTGGACATTTCCAATCTGGCAACACTGTCTGTTGATGTTGGGCTCGGGGAGGGAGAAACATCCTCATCAGGTGTAATGCTAATGCCTTGTGTCTGGCTGTTCATCAAGCCAGAAGCCAAAAAAAAAAATGTAAGAAAGGAGCTCTGCGACATATTGCTAGCTAGCAATGTGCAATCAAAAATTATCTGTTTATATCATAGACTGCTGGGGTCACAGTCAGCTGCTGTTTGCTGATTGGTTGGCAGTCCAAATGTCGGCAGATATATTTTAACAAAAATAATTTACAATGTAAATTACATTTTAACATTCTTAGCATTAATGCAACATATTTTGGATTCTTATTTCTGTGCCCCTGAAAATAAGATTTAGAATGTTCAGTGGCATCACAGAACTGCCAGATTCAAACAGCTTTCGCGCGTTGGCTGGCACTGAGCCAGAGACGGACGCGCTCAGCGCTTGTCACATATCACAATTAATATGAAGTGTTTTCAACCACATAATGTTTATTTTAGGTTTCATACATTTAAATATATATAATCACTAGTAAAACAATACATAGGTAGTTTGTAAAATACACACTGATGTCTATGGAAGCAGCAAAAACTCTCTAATCAAATGTTATTTGCAGACGTGTTTTATTCATATATCAGACACACATAGCAGAACAATAAAGTTTACTCTATTCTTCGTCCAGTTCAACAGCCACTTACTTTCATGTATTTCGGGAGAAACTGGGGAATTCAAGTGCTGTAAGTTACGTTAAATCCGGCTGACAGGACTCTGAACTGCCGCGCTCATCTCGTTATAGATCAAGATAATTTATAAAGGTTTTTAAACGAAGAATCGGAAAATATCAGATAGTTGACATAGTAAGCAAGTTTCTGTATATATTTTAATAAAAAATGAAAAACTTAATAAAACGAAAACCGATACATCTGTTAGTGGCTGCGGTGTGTCACGTGACAATCATGACGCGTCGCCATGGAAACAAGGGGTCAGTTAAAATATTTGTAATTTACATGTGAAAGGGTTGATTTAAAAAAAATATATATATATATTCTAACTAAACAACAATAGCCCAACTTTAGTAAACATTTTTTTATTGAGACTATAAAAAATAATTCTGCATCTATTTTTAGGTGGCTACGCCACTGACTGAAATAAGTGAAAAAGTATTATGTTTACAAATAAAATAACCATTTTTCCATTCCAAAAGAAAATATCCAATCTATGAACATATTCAGGTCAGGTTACTGGTTTACAACTAGAGAAAACATAAAACAATATAACAATCGACAGAACGATAAAACGGTGGATAGAACGAGAGAATAATAGAATGACAGACAGACAGACAGTATAATAATAATAAAAATAATACAACATTTAATAATAATGATTGAGATGACAAAAACTTGTGACTTCTGTTGGTTTTGACCACCACAAATGATGGCATACTGTATATCCACAAGCACACACACACACACACACATCAAGATCAATGTAATGACGAATGAGTTTGACTTTGAAGGATGAGAGACTCCTACAGAGGGGGTTAGTTTAAACTGAAGGCAAAGCTGATAACAGAAAACTATTGAAGTGAAAAGATTACTTGAAGAAATGACAGACAGAGAGAGATAGAGAGAGAGAGAGAGAGAGAGAGAGATCAGAGAAGACAAGAGGCTCTTAGACACTGAGTACATGTGTGTTTGTGTGTAATCATGTGTTGAGATCATTTGGCTGCGTGACAGGTGATTTTCAGCATGTCTGCTCACTCTGAGTTTAACAAAACAGTAGTTTCCTCTTCATTTAAGTGTTTTTCCAGCTTCGCTTTAAAGAATTTATTAAATGTCTGTTCTCTGATTGTTTTAGGTAATTTCAAATACTTGAATGATTTCAGTCGTTATGCTGTCTTAATAAAGCATTATTAATTCATTATTTTCTAGTCTGACAGATACATCAAACAAACCAACCTCTATAAATGATTTAACCTGTTAACCAGCACCCTCCATTATGGGACTCACAGCT
This sequence comes from Carassius gibelio, assembly GCF_023724105.1. Classification (NCBI taxonomy): domain Eukaryota; kingdom Metazoa; phylum Chordata; class Actinopteri; order Cypriniformes; family Cyprinidae; genus Carassius; species Carassius gibelio. The sequence goes on along the minus strand of NC_068408.1, from coordinate 6,465,656 downwards.
GAAAATTACCTACCTAACTAGATATGTATGCGTTTCAGGATGGCACATAAATTCAGTTAGTACAAGGCAGCCAGCGATGGATCATTTGTTTTATTATGGTAGATATGCAAAGATGACAGCTGCTACAATGTTTTTTTTATATCTATATTTATGTATATATTTATTTGTCCAGAATATTCTTCAGCTGTACAAGCTGGATGGGACAACTTTAGTACTCACAGTAGTAAATTTGGTTCATTACATAAGCTCATATTTGAACACGACATGAAGTTTATGAGATTTTTCCCTGATTTTTCAGCTAGAGCTTGTTTTTCTTTCTCTATCTGCAGAAAGATTTAGTTCATTAAATCAATTTGACTGCCACAGAGTTTGAATGAACTAAGCAGACAGTATTCAGTAAAATCATTTGTGCAGATCCAGAGCTGTTTTGTTTTGGATAATTGAGATAAAGATTTGATCTGCATTTTTTCTATCTTTCATCCATCCATCCATATAGAACCATTCATCCCTCCCTCCATCCATCCATCCGTCCATCCATCCTCAGGGCTTTTTTCATCTATCTATCCACAAGACTTTTTGAACTTTATCATTCATCCTTCCATCTGTCCATCTATCCATTCACAAGGCTTTTCTATCTTTCATCCATCAATCCATCCATCTATTCATCTATCTACAAGGCTTTTTAAACTTTTTTCTATCTTTCATCCATCCATCCGTCCATCCATCCTCAAGGCTTTTTATTTTTTCCATAAAAAAAATCATCCATCCATCCATGTCCGTCCATCAATATTCAAGGCTTTTTACATGTTTTTCTTTCATCTGTCCATCCATTAATGTATTATTCTACAAGGCTTTTAAAAAATATATATCTTTCATTAGGGTTAGGGTTAGGTTAGGGTTAGGGTTAGGGTTTTTTCAAATAAAATGATTTTAAACAGTTCAGGAATTAGCACATACACCAGATGATGTAGGTTGACATGCTGCCTCTAATCTAGAGCATTCTTTTCTCATCGCACTGATAATTAGGAATTGGATTTGGGTTGTAGCAACTGATCCTAGGCCAGCAAACTATTTAGTTTTATTGTGAGTATTATCCTATCAAAAAAGGCAGGACTGAAGGATATAATCCCACCACAAAGCCTTGACAAATCAATAGCATCCGCATTTAACTGTATGCACACGTACACACATCAGCACTGACTAATACTAACACTCAAAGGACCCCACACCAGTAAACTCCTGAATATTAATAGACTCAGAAAACTGATATTTGCAAAACCGTACAGAGCAGTTAAGCAGCAAAAGTATTAGAAGCACAGTCCATCAAATATAGATTAATTTGATGAGTGGAGAGTTCAGTCCGACCCAGATGTTTGAGATTTAGGTTTCTCTGCAGGGTTCTGACCGTCTGCTCCACTGCATGGACAGATGTGACCACAGCATGATCCACAGAGAGACTGCCATCTTTACACTTCTCTTTCTGTGTCACACATGCATGGTACATTTGTATTTCAATGACATCCAAGGGGTCATACTATGAGCAATCAAATATTTTCTTTAGACATAAAAGCATTCATTATAGTATGAAAAAACAGTTTATATACTGTACAATATATAACGCAACTAACTTGAAATAATGGCTTGTTTTATATTAACTTTCAGATGTTTTTATGTTTCTGCTATGATGTAATCCAGCAGTTCAGTACAATCTTTTATAGTTTGTTTTCTTATGGATCTTACAGTTTTTAGACTTTCTTTTATAAAACTGTAACAAAATCAGTCATAGCTAAGATTCTCATGAAAGAATTGATCCCTCTCAAAATACTAATCTATCTATATATTCATGAGGAACCAAATTATGACTATGAAATTTCCAATTTACAACATTGTAAGTGGACCTCAAAAAATAAAAAATAATTATAAAGCCATTAGGCCTCAAGAAAGTTTAACAAGAACTCAAAAGCATTATTTTAATAGGTTTAGTCCCACATGTGGCTCTGCTGGTTTCATACTGGAGCTGTGTGTGTGTATGTGTGCGTGTGTGTGTGTGTGTGTGTGTGTGTGTGTGTGTTTGCGCGTGATGTCCATCCATGTGTGTATGTGCGCACAAGAGTATTTCACACACAAGCTGTTTTCCCTCAGAAAATCAATTTAACCAGTCAGTAGACAAAGAGGCTGATTATCGACCCTAGTTTGTAGGTAGCATTGCCGTCTCCTCTCTCAGGACTCTTCTCAACTATTAGCAATCTACTAAATAATAATACAGTGCAATGAAGCAAGACACAGCAAGCACAATGGGAAACCAGACTAATAACTAATATGTCTCAATATCAGGCAAATTATACAACCATTAGGGAGACATGTCTCTTTAGAGAAAATGCACATTATTCTCTTCTATTAATAATTCAATTGGATTTAGAACTATGGGCCCGTGCTAATCTGTCCAGAAGAATTAACTTATCGATAATTCCAGATTCCATGAGAGAAATGGTTTGTGAAACCACTGAAGGGTTATTACAGATTTCCTCCATGTGCTTGAATAAAGAGAGGCGTATAAAAGACAATATTATGAAGAAGTGAAGTCCAATATATTTGTGTATTGGATTATGCACCACAATAAATATCAAGTGAGCCTGAGACCATTTTAACAAAAGGGAAAGACTTTTTAAAAAAAAAAAAAAAAAAAAAGCTTGTCAGAATGGGAACATGAGAAGTTTATTGATATTTAAGAAGATGATTTCTGTGAAATATTAAAGTTTAAAAAATATGACAGAAAACACAGACATTTCTCAACTTGTTAAAATGGTATTATTATGATGTATTATATTCTGTTTAATGGCTTTTCAGTCACCCAACAACTGTAAAACTACAACATTAGCTATAAAATGTTATTAATGAATGCATGAATGAATGAATGAATTAACATAAACAAATAAATATTTCTGAAACCAACATTAAAAAAATCAACTGCATTACTATAATTTGATCTTAGACTCAAAATCGTATAGGTATTATAGAAGATTAAGATATATAAAACTAAGATAGATATTAAGTTATTGTTTATTTCAAATATATATATATTTTTATTTGTTTTATTCTAATTTCAGCAATGTGTGTGTACTGTAGGATTTATTCTCCAGTATTGGTCGATTTACAGCAATTCATTACACAACTGCAATTATGCTTAATTAATTAAAAGCATTCTTCCTTTTTCTGCATGATTGCTGTGGTTTAACCATACGATATAATGGAGATAATCAATCCAAAACACTCTTCTCTTTCAGCCCATTCTGATTCAACTGAATATATCACACACCTTGTCACAGAATAAGATGCATTTATCATGAATATTGGTTTAGCTGCACCCACTCAGTCTCTGTTTAGATATATCAGTATACTGTTCATTATTAAGACAGATTTTTCCATTTCAGAGACCCAATGTATTTCAAAAGAGAGTAATGATGGAAATCTACCAATAAAAGCTGAAGTAGAAAATCAGAGTTTTTACATGTTGTTGCTGTGCCTGGAGACACGTGTGTCAGGAAAGGCCTAGTCTGGTCCATCCGTGAGGTTTCATGAGGCTTTGAAGCAAGAACAAAAGTCTGTGGACATCCGCTTTTGATCAAAACCAGAATGTCAAAACCTCATCTCAAATAACCTTCCAAACTGCGCACCCAAAAGTTTCATCCAAGTCCCTCCAAGTTTGCTCACGGCCACAGAACTGGCAAACGTCTGTCCCTCTAGAGTCTCAGGAATAAGCTGCACAAGCGAGCAGGGAATAAAATCATTTATTGTTTAGCACATCAAAGGCAAAGAGGAAAGGAACTGAAAGAGGGAGGAGAGAAAGAAAGAGGAAAAATAGAGGTGAGAAGAAAGGAGACATGCTTTGAATGCACATGTTTCTGCTTATGCAGCATGTAAACTGCAGCAGTGACTCGAGTACGTCCCCATCCACACAGCCCTTCAGAGATCTGAGCCAAAGTCCTAGTTATTTATGGTGCACTGAGAAACAATAATGTCTCTGATGTACTCGCCCGATTTAAAACCCCAGTTAAGACCATGAGACTTGGCTATCATTGCTTGAAATTCTCCCCAAATAGGAGATTTTTGGCATGACCAAGTCCAAACTTTTCATGTGTGCTGCATTTTAATCACACAGCGAGTGACTCTGTTCCAAAATGTGTTAAGTACCTTCTGAGATCAACGATCAGACAATATCCATAACTAAACTATCCAAAATCCAAATTCATCTGTTTGACAGCCCTTCAAAGTTTCTGTGCATTCTAATGAGATAAAAAATTCTTTAAAAAACCTAATTGTATTTGCTTAGAATACATTCAAAACAAGAAACCTAAACCAGTATATCATGAAATATTTATAAATACTACAAAATGAATTATTTTTACCCATTGTCAAAGCATATTACATATACACACACAAAATCATATAACTGCATGCAGTATATAAAATGTAAAACAGCTTATAAAAATGTTTATTGAAGTGCATATATAATTTTTTTTATTTAATTTAATTTAATCAAAAAGGCATTTAATGGTTTTTGAGCGAAACTTAAGAGCTGTTCAATAAAATTTTATTCACCAACTATAAATTAACTATTATATAACTATTAATTAACAATAAAAATAAAAATAAACATGACACTGGAATTAATATTTTAGTATATATATATATATATATATATATATTTATTTATCCGTTAGTTTATACATTAGTTATATGTATACATCATGCATTAGTACAAACTGATTATACATTAATTATGCATTAATAATTATACATTAGTACACACATATACACACACACACACATATGCATTTATTCGTTTTTATTAATATTTGAATCAGTTTAATATATTTCTATACATACATACATGTACATATACAATCATATATTGTATGTTTAGAAAATATTATATTATTTGTCCATTTAACAGCATTATTTATGTTTTTTTTATTTGACAGCAATATTTCTATTATGCAGAACAGTGCCAAAAGACATTGGAAACTATCAAAAAACCACTCAAAGTGTCCACTGGGTTTTATTTAAACTGCTTATGGCCTTTACCTAATAAAATAACACATCTTAAAGCATTTACATGAATTTACATATTATCTAAAGCTAATGCATAATCAGTCTAAGATTGTACATGTAAACACAATCATTAACTTGCAAACACTCTCATCTATACTATAGAGATCATAAATTGCAGGCCACTAAACACTCAACTGAATATTTCTGTTGTACTGTAATCAAATTCAAGTACGTTCAAAATCAGAGTGATGACTGCGCATGTTTGGTTGGATTAGGAGACCATATGGTGCACTACTTTCATTCTGTGTTCTCTCTTTCTTCCCCACGCATAAGAAACAAGGTTTTCAGGCTCGTAACCCATTTAGGTATTGTGGGATCTACCTTAGAGACTGACATCAAACTCAGAAACATGGACTCTCTAGAGGCAGCTAACGCAAACAGATGAGCACTGCATCACAGCGTACACGCAGCTAGAGCGAATCAACCCGCTGTACTGACACTACACATCTCCTGCTCACTGCATCCGCTCGCAGACAATGGCCATTAGCAAAATGAAACATGACACAGACTGAAAGAAACACATGCACTGTTTGGTGTTCTCAACTCCAGTACACCGAGTTGCCACAAATTGATCAGTGCACTCACAGCAGAACTGTATCGCCGGCAATTCTGAGTCCACTAAATCACACAACACGCATTGCCACCGAAACGTATTTGGAAACTTCAGGCAGACTTAAAGGAAGAGTTCAATCAAAAATGAACATTTGCTGAAAATGTTCTCATCTTCGGGCCATTCAAGATGTGATGAGTTTGTTTCTTCGACAGAACAGATCTGGAGAAATTTTGCATTACATCACTTGCTTACCAATGGATCCTCAGTGAATGGGTGCCGTCAGAATTAGAGTCCGAACATCTGATAAAAACTTTACAGTAATCAACAAAACTCAAAATCAACAAAAAGTGAAAAGCTGCATGTTTGTAATGTAGGGATCCTGTCAAACAGACGCAAATAAACCTGTGAAACACCATGTGAGCTTTCGAAACTACACATTCCAGTAACATCTAAAAAATTCTCCCTCCTAACCATTTTGCAAGTCCTTAAATTGATCAAAGGTGTTAACCAAGGCACCTAATTATCTCAAGAGATGTCTACGGCAGTGTTAAGACTAAGAATGGTGGTAATCCAAGAATCAAGACCTTTTGTTTAGAACCATGCCAGCAAATAGTTGATTGTCCCCTGCTGACCCGGCTTCATGTTTCACAGGAAGAGAGTAATTTAGCTAGCAAGCTCCAGGCCTCTAAAACAAGGATCAAAGGAACAGCAATAACGTTTAACTGAACAACAAAGAACATTGCATTTGGAAAGGTTCCAGCGACAGACACTTCAGGACCCATCAGTTAAACGGACAGATTTACACTGATGTTCCACTGGCTTCATGCTTCACGGGATCGCTCGGTGTGATTTTAGTAACCCCAGGACTGTCCCCACTTTCTCCCTCCTTTCTCTACATTGCAGAAAAACACACGCTTTTCCTTTGTACAAACAAAGGAACATAGAATTCATATAGATGAGTTCAAAAGACAATCATTTAAAAGTATGAAAGGGCAACTATATTCGCAAATAATATATGTTACATCTTATATATGCTTGATGTGTTTCATGCAATGGTGGAACCTTATCCGATGTTTTATAACCCCTTTTAGCAGATAAAGCTATTAAATATTTAAGATATGGAAAGTTTATTGTTGAATGAAAGCTTGTTTTATTTGCACTGCTTTGGTAAGAATGAAATGGTGAAATCTGGAATTGTACGCTCGTTAAGAAACTTAATAGAAAGTTAATAACAAAGACACTTCAACAGTTGTGAATTAAACAGCATTTTAATTTATGCATGGGAAAAGAACCGTAGGTAATTAAATCAATTTGAATCTTTAGATTCAATTCCCCTCTTAAAAGAAAAGAGCTACAATTTTTATAGTAATAAACAAATTCATCAAGACGTTTTTTTATTTATTTATTATTATTTCAAATTGTTGCGTCCGGATAAAACGTGAGTTGTCTTTCCATTGCTTTCTCCAATAAAGAAGCTGAAGTCTGAATCACGAAAGAGGAATATGCACAGATCAACTGCTGAAAACACAATTTGTCGTGTGGATTATTATGATGTTTTTATCAGGTGTTTGGACTCTCATTCTGACGGCACCCATTCAATGCAGAGAATCCACTGGTGAGCAAGTGATGTAATGCTAAATTTCTTCATATCTGTTCCAATGGAGAAACAAGCTCATCGCGGATGGCCTGGGGGTGAGCAAAATGTGTACAAAATATTAAACCATTCATCAAATAAAGTCATATAGTGTGTAATCAATGCCACATGCTGGCATTAAGTGACATGGTGTTATCATTTACATTTCTTTCTCCAACATCCCAATAACACTGTCACTGGTGAATGCCAATACTTAATCTTTTTTTCTGTCCGACAAAATTCTGTAGTGTAATTTCTCATTAATGTCAGTCAGTATTCAGCCAGTGAAGTGTCTTCCAGCTCTATAGGGCCAGTAAGGGACGAATACTGTTTGTACAGGGAGTTGTTTCCAGAGGGTAAATATCTGCTTTGAGAAGATAATGAGGAATTACGAGGCGCTTGATCCCAATACTCACACCCATCCACTTTTAATTACCTGTCAGGATTCAAAATAACTATGAAGAAGAACTGAAGCCTTAAGCATCTACCACAATCCCAGAGAAGAGCCTTGCACCTGGCCACAAGATTATATACTGTATATATAGATGTACTCCAGAGCTTTGGGAAGTTTTCTTTCTTGTTATGATGTTCTTTCTGTTGAATCAAAAAGTTAAGACAGGCACAAGAACAAGAAAAAATATTTGCCAATGGGGATATAAAAAATAAAAGTCTTACCACACTGGCAAATTCCTTTTCTGTGATAAGCCTCAATACATTTTGGAAGAGATTTCTGAAAATAGCACCTAATATAATATGTCATTTACTTTATGGATGTTAATTATATCTATACTAGAAAATTTCATTGATTTCAGAAAATATTTGTTTTGCCATTTAGGTTTAGCATAAAACATTTCAGCTTATTTGCACATGCACAGAATACACATACACCATTCAAAAGACTGGGTCAGATATAATATCTTTAATTTAATTTAATGTAATTTTCCCAAAAAATAATACTTTTATTCAGCAATGATGCATCAAATAGATCAAATTGATTGATGATAATAGGAAATACTTCCTAAGCACCAAATCAGCATGTTACAACAACTATTCATGAATATTAAAAAGAAAACAGCTATTTTAAATTGAAATTATATTTTACAGTACTGCTGTTTTAGTGTACTCATTTTAGCCTTGTTACAAAAAAAAAAAAAAAGAAAAAAAAAGAAAGAAAACTCACCCCAAATTTCTAAGTGTATCTGCAGCAATATTTATAATATCTTTCAAAGTATAGTTTCACATGTATAATGGATTGGCCCTATAAAAAGGTTTGTAGTATAAACTAATTAAACTAAACAAGATCTTGGCAGAAAAATAAAGTACAAAAGCAACTCAAAGTGGTGAATGTTTACCATGACCTCTTTATTCTTCTTGCATGCACATTCTCACAAACATGTATCATCTGCAGCAAAGAGACTGTGAGAGAAAAAAGTGTGAAATGAGGAAAACAGAGGGAGGGAATACACCATGGCAGAGGAGCTGGCACTCGCAGCAATCAGGGTCGAGTCATGATGGATGGTGTCCAGGGTGCTGCCTCCTCCAAACACAGCTCTTTGATTTAGGGTATGTGTACGTGAGTTCATATTTATTAACTGTGATGCAGGTCCATATGGCTGAGTGTATGTGTCATGAATAGTTGAGGGAAATTCTGTAGGTGCAATGAATCTAGGCCACAGCAAATTAGGTACAGGAAGTTCAGTAATAAACAAAAAAATAAAATAAAATCTTGCAGTAGTAACACGAAGAAAAAGCATCATAAAATCCATTCCATGAAAGCTGTTCTCACAATATTTCCAGATAACATAAAAAAATTGACAAATATTAATAGCGTCATGAGAACGAATGTTGTTTAAAGAATGATCTTCTTTTCACACATGAGAACCTTCATCAAGTACAAGTAACATCATAATGTTCCACAAATGTTGTTCACACAATGTTTTATGAAAACATTCTGCAAATATTAGTATAAGAAGAACATTCTGAGAATGTTTTCTTAACATTAAATCTTGCATCAAGTATAAATTACATCATAAGGATGTTCCATGAACATTGTTCTCACAGTGTTTTATGATAAAATTATGGAAACAATCAGCAAATATTAACAACATCATAAGGATGTTCCAAAACTGTAGTTTTAAGACTTTTAAAAGTAATGCATTACAAAAAAAAAAAAAAAAGAGAAAGTTACTAATTGCTTTTACTTTTTATGGAAAGTGATGTTTAACTTTACTTTGCTTTTTCTCATCTCAGCTGAGCTTACTTGTTTGTTTTTATTATAAAAGGTTCTGTTTTGGCAAATGTAATAGCCCTACAGTAAAAGGTGCAGCTCAAACAAACCTTTAAGCTGTGCTACCATTCTGGATTACATTAAGAACAAGACAGAGAAGAACAAAGTTCAACACACTTCAGCAATAAATTAAAAAAAAAAGAACGGAAATATTATGTTTATCTAAACTAATTTTTCTATGGTTGAAATGGATCATCGAAGGTCACTGACACTGGTTAATAAAATAGGTTTAAATACATAAGGTTATTTACTTATTACAGGTTTGAGCCATATTCACTTTTTTTTTTCATTGTCACAATGAATCTGTTTTGGTGCATGCACCTGAGATGAGGAAATGGATGTTTACAATTAGTGTAGAACTAAGGTATATAATCATGTTTACACAGTGCATAGCAAACAATAAACCAGAAAAGCATTTGTTTATTTGAAAAAGTACTTGAGTATTTACTGTACTTGTAAATCAAAAAGTAATTTTACTTTACAAGTTACTTGAAAATAAGTAATCTGGTTACATAACATTCAGATATGTTGCTCTAATTTGTTCTAAGAACGTCCATGAAGAACAAATAGCACTATAAGACATTGTTCTAAGAAAATTCAATAAATATTCATAACATCATAGAGAAGTAAAAAAAAAAATGTTGTAAGAACTTCTGCTCTCAACATTGATAGTGTTCAAGTACAAATAATATCAAAAAGACATTCCATGAATGTTTTATGATAACATTACAAATTAAAAAAAATTTAATTATAAAAAGTTTTTATCAGTTTAGTGAAAGTCCCGTTAGCCACAGGTAGTATTTTACATTAAAATACCCCTATTGTGGATTTTTGCAAAATACCGCTCATGCAGTCTTTAACACAGCTCTAAGTGATTGAAAACATACTGCAAAGTTTTAAATCTAAAACTGCAATGTGTATTAAGTTATTGTCTCTCAAAAGAAAAAGTCAAATCATTTTTAAACGAGTCATTTTTAAAACAAATTCCAAGCCGTTTCATGCAAGGTCAACATGAAACATTAGCATATTTCCCGCCCAAGTGTTGATCTTTTTGCATTGGTCTGAATGAAAATGATAATTCATTTTTTGCAACTAGGTGCCTTTGGAGCAGTAAAAATAACAGTTTCCCTGGTAATGCAGTACACAAATGCACTCACAACCCTGCTTCATCAGGCATTACTGGCATGATGTATCATTGAGTGCATAGTTTGAGTGTCGTTGAGCAAGTAAGCTAAAAATAAATGCATATTATAGGACAATTAAAGTGTTTTTAGACCTTGCATGCATGTTAGCCTGTTACTGGGGACTCCAAAAAAAAAAAATGAAACTTTGAACCTATAGGGGCACTTTAAGAGGTCCCTTTTGGCTGAGGTAAGAAGATGGTTTCTGGGTCGGATAAGGTTGACAACCCCTGTATTATGTGATTACACTCAGGCTCTTCCTGCTGAAAGTTCTCAAGAAAAGGAAAACCGGTAGTGCATGAATCCCTGCACAGAACTTACAGTTCAGTTCTGTCTTTGTACAAGCCCATGTCAGTCTGTGTGATTCTCCAGCCTGCAATGTACTTTAACTAGTCTGTTATTTATTCAGGTGGAAACAGACCCCGTCAGGGGGACTCTGTATAAAAGGACCCTGGAGCTGGACTATGAGATTAAGGAGCTTCAAATGTATATACAGTATATCTGTGGAAATAGACATAATTACCCCCCAAATAATATTTAAATTATTTATGTTAGCAAATATGAAATGTTACTTTTCTCTGATCAGCAATTCAGTCAATTTCTTTTCCTGTCATTCCAATTCAACATCCTGTGCCAATTAATTTCAAGTTCCAAATCATGATCCGAACGAGGGCCAATTCAGAATTTTGTCCAATCCAGTCAAAAGGGGGTTAAATGCCATGCATAAGGTCAGCATCGATGAGATGCAAAGCAAAGGTCAACACAACCAGGATTCTTGGAAGTGGGTCGACTGGCTCATAGTCAAAATACAGATCCCGACCCCCCACACACACCCGACTGTAAATGTATTGAGCCGTCTATTAAGAAATAATTACCATAATGGCTACATTTAGAAAGCCCAAATCCACTCTCAGTTTGTCCAGCACATTTACCATTATTCTGCTAATGAGAACACCTCTGAGCTGCCCAGAATAAGTGATTATCAAACAAATCCATCCGGCCAGCGCTACATCAGACATCTGTAGATTATAGCCCTCTAATCTTTCTGAAAATATTTCAAAAGGGCCGCACTGTGACAGGATAATTACATTTATCTTCTCCATTCTCATTTTCCAGAATCCCAGGGCTTGAAGAGTGTTGAAACAACGTAAGGCTTGTATACTTTTAACTTCCTCTGGTTTAGACGCTTGTTTGAGAAGCGCATATCAAATGGCACATTAACTGGGCCGTATTTACTCTTCATTAAAAGACTCCCCGTGTCTCTAGATGTGATAGCAGTAAATGTGGGAAGAATTCGGCCACACAAACCACCTCAACCATGATCAGACACACATGGCATGCTGGGACTGAATCTCAAACATCTGTTATGCAATTTATGCTAATATTGGAGGTCCATGTCTCACAGTCACAGTAAACCACATGCTTAATTAATTATGTTTAAATATTCAGTACAATAATAAAAGGAACTCAAATCAATATTTCATTTGCATATACTTATTTCTCAGGTATTGTATTAGATCTTTGCAGTTTCAAAATTGTTTTTTTTTTCTGCTGAAAATGTATTACACTACAAAACATTTTAAATACAGTTGAAGATGCAGTGTATATATATTTATTTCTTTATTAAACCATATTTCATGAAGCATTTATGAAGTATTATCCTTTTTATTTTAATTATTATTAAGATATTAAATAATATAGGATATAAATAATATGGCTATAAACAGCGAGTTCAACAGCAACTGCAGCATTTTATATAATTATATTTATTATATATTATATTATATTTATTATTTATTATTATAGATTATACTTTATCATGCTATAAAGGGTATATTATATGGGTATATATGGTATATTATAAACAACTAAAACCATAAAAAAACCTTCTGTTATTTTAATATATATATATATATATATATATATATATATATATATATATATATATATATATATATATATATATATATATATATATATATATATATATATATATATATATATATATATATATATATGATGTCCTAAAACATCTTAAAGAGTAAGAAATCAATTAAACTGTTAATAAATACAAATGTAAATTAAATAAATATAAATAAAACATAAACAATATAGACATTTAAAAAAACTAAAATGACTATACTAAAACTTGGTTAAAATGGCAAAAAAAAAAAGTAATTTAAATTATTAATATAACAATTTAAACAGAATCCCAATTCTAAAATAACACTGGTGCTACATAATGCCTTAGCTATATGTTTTATGAGCAATAAATATGGAAATGGAAATATTTGATATTGTTTTAGGTTTGTGCCCATTCTGAAATTGACTTGACAGAAAATAACCATACCCTGAGAAATGAACTGAAGTGTGACAACTAGTCTTGGCCTCCCCTATATCATACAAATCATATAGAAGAAAATGTCTAAAAATAGAAATATCAGCTCTGTGGTACACTGTTATGTAGCCAACCCAAGGTATACAGACTAAGCCATTTTAAAAGTTGCAGCCATACATAAATGAATTATTTACAATACACATAATGTACATTCAGAATCAGCGCGAGTCCACACTGACCTCCTCATCCTCAGCAATCTTTTGCAACTGTTGGGTTTGGAGCGGCAGAACAGATTTCGCCTCCGGTCACAATACAGCCAAGGACAGTTTTGAAATCTTTACAAAACCTGCTATTCATCATATTGAGACAGGACCAAACAGCTTTTGCCTCCAACCCTGTTTGACTGGCTGTGAGTCCCAGTCTGTCATCAGCAGCTCCTCTAATGCGCACAGCATCCATTAGAGACGGTGTGCTCTGCTAATAATGCGCGTCAAAGTTGATATATTCTAATGGGGAGTTAAAGCCATTGAGTCTCTCTCCATGTGAGGAAAACAGGCCACTGCAATGACACTTCAACCACAGACGGACGACTGAGATGCGGTCTATTAGAGACACTTCAGATATTCAATAAGAGCGATGGACACAGCAGTGCATAGATAAGAGCGAGCAAAACAAGCACACAAAAACATATATGTGAAAAGCAGACTGTCAGATGGGTTTTTAATGCTTTTGAAATGGCAGATGTGTTTTACGGATAAACACACACAAAGTAAGAGAAATGTGTTTTCTGCAGAGTGATGCATGACATTGCACAAATAACGCTTTCCATTAGTGCATCCACAAACACTGCAGATCAGAATCAGTATTTCTGCAACTGTATGTTTCAAGTCGCTTAAGTCCACCGCCATTCATCATAACCTTTAAAAAAACAGCTCACCCAAAAAAAGACTGAACCCGGTGGGACAGCTGCAAAAACAGCTAATAACTTAATTTAATTAGTCTTCCTGACTAAAGATGTCGTTTGAAAGTTTTCTGCATAAAACAAGCCAGCCAGATGCTGAAGAACATTAAACAGCAGAAATAATAAAGTGTCTATGTTTAATGCTTTTCCTGCTGTTTGGATTGTGCCAAGGGCGTAGAATTTATTAGGGACGTTATGGTCCCTACCAATATCCAGTATCCAGTTGATCAAACAATTAAATACTGTATGTATATGTAACCATTGCTGTAAATTCGGCCGCATCTGAAATAGGTCATACCACTCATATTACCTAAGTTCAAGTAAATACACTAGAAAAGTGTGTGCTATTGAGTATGCATATTTAATACATAGGCACAGTAAAGTGTTTAGAACATTAGTGCAGAATTACCCTGTTTAACATTATATTGTTATGACGTTTTGTGCTCATCTGCTTCTTCTCCCATTTGCTCTTTTTATATTGACTATGTAAGGAATAACTGACAATGGGCCGTTGAATAATTAGAAAATAATGTACACTGAGGTTGTGATCATGTGGCCACGTCATGATGCAGTATGCATTTACTGTATGTGTACCCGCACCACCTGATTTTGCTGCACATTGAATGTTTTGCAGTAATCAGTGGTCCCCCATATCCCAGGCCGTTGTTTCCCAGTAGAAAACCAAAGTAAAGAGAGGAACAAACACAACAAAATAGTGGAGACTGCAAGAACAACAGACGGCTGCACTGACAAGCACTTATTTGAATAAAAAATATTTGTTACAAATATATTTGTTATTGGTCATAACTTACAGGGAAAAATAGAGCAGACAAGGGACATGGATGAAGCTTTCTACATTTGTCTACAACATCAATTGGAGTATACTTGGCATACAAAATTAAAGAAGAGTTTTAGATTGTGTTTTATTAACGTCGACACCTACCCCAACCCTAAACCTAACCTAACCCTTACAATAATGCAAATATAGAAGGCTAATTATTGTTCAGGATGACAAAAATTACACTATATTGATGTGCACAAGCCAGAACATTGGATAGATTCAATATACTTGTCTAGATCAACTTTCAAGAAATAAAACTATAGTTTCCACAGTCAGACATCACTTGTTATGATTTTCAGTGGCATATTAATTTAGGAGGGATGCTAACAATACTAAATTGTAGCAATAACTTTGTTCAAACAATTAAATGTCTGTTGGCTGTTGTGTGCCTTTATATCCCCACCAATTCCAAAATCAACCCTACACCCTTGGACTGCACAATGAAATTAAAGTACATTGTATATTAAAATGTCAAACTTAAAAAATGAAAATAAACTAATTAATAAAATAATGATTAATTACAATAATAAAATAAAATAAAATTGTATTATTATCATTGTTGTTGTTGTTAAACAAACAATATGCTGATCAAAGGATCAAGTGCATCATGTTACATTTTTTTTTTTTCAACTTAAGTTTGTATTCACTGTACAGGGGATAAATATACATAGACACACACACTTATACACATACACACACATACACACGTTTGTTTTTGGGAAAAGAAGGGACATCCCATAGGCATAATGGTTTTTATACTGTACACACTGTATATTCTATGGCCCTTCACCAACCCTACACCTTACCCTAACCCTCAAAGGAAACTTTGTGCATTTTGACTTTCTCAAAAAAAACTAATTGTGTATGATTTATAAGCGTTTTGAAAAATGGGGAGATGGTTTATGTCCTCATAAGTCACCCTCTCCTTCTAATACCTGTGTCATACCCATGTCATTATACAGAGTGTTGTCCTGATATGTCACAAAAACAAGAGCGCGCGCACACACACACACACACACACACACACGCACACACACGCACTACCACACATATATAGACAAAGTGATTTTAAGTTGGTTGCATTCCGTGCACAAAAAGTGTGTGTGGAGGTGGGGAGGGTAGCCAGATTCCATGTGGGCCTACATATGATCAGAGTTTGTAAACAGAGTCTTGCCTCGAACAGAATTAAACAAATTGCTTCCCTTCATTTCTGCTGCCTCTCCACATTAACAGACTAAAGCAGATTTTTCTGCTACAGAAGTGCTGACCGCTGCTGATGGACACTGAGCCTGCTTTCATGAACACATGCGGTTTGTGTGCTGTGTTATTAAACAGCTAAAGCAGCTTTAAATGCAAGCACACACACACACACACACCTCTGCTGTCATCAGAGAGGCTTTAGTGTCAAAATGGAGTTTTGGAGAAACTCTTCAAGCACTTCCTCGTTACACCCTGTCTAACAAGGTTTGCTAGTCTTAGCTGGTTTAAGCTGGTCGAGCAGGTTTCCCAGCATGGTGTTCAGCTGGTTGACAAGTGTTCAAAATCCATCTAAAACCACCAAATCAGGCCAGCCTAACCAGCTTTCCCAAAAGCATAGTAAGCCAACTATGGCAGCACGTGTGTTGTTACCAACATTTGGTGTTTCCAGACATAATATCATCTTGAACGGATTGATTCTGACTGAAAGTCAAAGTTTTTATCTTTTAAAAATCTTCTTTAATAAAAAAAGATTCTTTAAAGAAGTTTACAGAAATGTTCTTTGGGAAACAAAAAATGGCTCATCTATGGCATAGCTGCGAAAACCCCGTTTGGAATCATTATTTTCAAAATTGTAGATTTAAGCTTTTTTTTTTTCTGACAGATGGTGTTCCTCATCTCAACCTTTATAGTTCATTAACACACACAGTTCTAACCTTCCTCATTAACACAAGGCCTTGTCTGTTCTTGCTACATCGGTGGAATCAAACCCTTTTCATAATTATTCTTTCATGCATAAACTCCCAACCTCTCTCGAAAATGTCCAAAGATATACTGCATCATTAATGAAGGTCTTAACCTACATCATGTCCAAGTCTGCTTCTGTGCCGTAATAAGGCCAGTGCAGCAACTGCTGAGCTGTTACCTTTACAGGAGGAGCATGTTAATGATTGAGGACCGCACAGGAGCACCGCATTCACATTCCTGCCACTGCGCTCACCCAAAATGTCAGCGTGTTAGATGGGGCTTTGATAAAGTCTACGCTGCATCCTGTTTTTTTACGCAATTGGCTTTTTTCTATCATTAAATGTCATCTCTGACATGCAAATAAACCTTAGATTTTTAATATCTGGTGCTCCCTTCATCTGGAGAGCACTTTGAACCCAGCAGAGAGAGTGTGTTTTTGGGCTGCTGCCTCAGGCTGATTGGACACCTGCGTGGTGGTTCCACAGCACCGCTGAGATGCTTAAGCGCCTGTCCTTTTGTTCAAACCCACAGAGGCTAATGAGGCCGTTTCAGGATTACCACTCCACACAGGCCAATTTCCCCACCAACTCACTGGTGAACAAGCACGCAGTGTCCAACTGAAGAAGAAAACGGCCTGCTGTGTTTGACTGATTGCAGCATCCATGCAGCGAGTCTGTGGGAGCATGTGCTTTATTTTATTATGATTCTGATAACATCTATCCTACTTAAGTATTAAAAGAAACAGGAAATATGTGCTTGATACTAATATGCATGATCAATTATTAAGTTTTATTATATATGTGATGAGTGGGGCGGGCCCGAGAGCTGTGGGAACGGAGCGAGGACGGTAGAGTGATTTGGAAATGAGCGACACCTGTGCCGCTAACCGGTCTCGAGGCCCACAGAGGAGATCGGAAGGATACAAAAGAGGAGTTATGACCATGAAGGACGAGAGAGGACCATGCCTGGGTTTTATTTTGTGTTTGGTTTTTGTTTGTGCATGGCAGTCGTCCGTGAGGGGCTGTCACGCTGTTTTGTGTTTAATTTGTAATTAAATTTTGATTTGAATGTCCGCCGGTTCCCGCCTACTTCTTCCAGTGATTATGAAGTTTGTACTGCATTACACGGGTGTCGCTCATTTCCAAATCACTCCACCAGCCTCGCTCTGTTCCCACGGCTCTCTGCCCCGCCCCACTCGTCACAATATGCATACACTGAAATCTAAGACTTTTTCTATGTACATAAAAGGCCTATTTCTTTTAAATACTTTTTACAAATCTGTCTAAATCTGTGTTAGTGAGCACTTCTCATTTGCCGAGATAATCCATCCACCTCACAGGTGTGGCATACCAAGATGCTGATTGGACAGCATGATTATTACACAGGTGTGCACTGGCCACTCTAAAATGTGCAGTTTTATCACACGGCACAAAACCACAGATGTCACAATTGGCATGCTGACTCCAGGAATGTCCACCAGAGCTGTTGACCATGAATTGAATATTCATTTCTCAACCATAAGCTGTCTCCAAAGGCGTTTCGGAAAATTTGGCAGTACATCCAACCAGCCTCACAACTGCAGACCACATGTAACCACACCAGCCCAGGACCTCCACATCCAGCATCTTCACCTCCAAGATCATCTGAGACCTGTCACCCGGACAGCTGCTGCAACAATCAGTTTGCATAACCAAAAAATTTCTGCACAAACTGTCAGAAACCATCTCAGGGAAGCTCATCTGCATGCTCGTCATCCTCATTGGGGTCTCAAACTGACTGTAGTTCATCATTGTAACCGACTTGAGTGGGCAAATGCTCATATTTGATGGTGTCTGGCACTTTGAAGAGGTGTTCTCATCATGGATAAATCCCGGTTTTCACTGTACAGGGCAGATGGCAGACAGCGTGTATGGCATCGTGTGGGTGAGTAGTTTGCTGATGTCAACGTTGTGGATCGAGTAGCCCATGGTGGTGGTGGGGATATGGTATGGGCAGGTGTATGTTATGGACAATGAACACAGGTGCATTTTATTGATGGCATTTTGAATGCACAGAGATACTGTGATGAAATCTTGAGGCCCACCAATGACCATCACCTCATGTTGTAGCATGATAATGCATGTCCCCATGTTGCAAGGATCTGTACACAATTCTTGGAACATGAAAACATCCCAGTTCTTGCTTGGCCAGCATGCTCACCGGACATGTCACTCATTGAGCATGTTTGGGATGCTCTGAACTGGCGTATATGACAGCGTGTTCCAGTTCCTGCCAATATCCAGCAACTTCACACAGCCATTGAAGAAGAGTGGACCAACATTCCACAGGCCACTATCAACAACCTGGTGGTCACACCAGATACTTACCGGTTTTGGATTATAACGGCAAAGGAGAAGTGCTCACTAACACAGATTTAGACAGACTTGTGAACAATATTTGAAAGAAATAGGCCTTTTGTGTACATAGAAAAAGTCTCAGATCTTTGAGTTCAGCTCATGGAAAATGGAGTCAAAAACAAAAGTGCTGCGTTTATAATTTTGTTCAGTGTATATACACTACAGTTCAAATGTTTGGGGTCTGAAAGACTTGTGTTAGTTTGATCACCAACGCTTTATTTATTTGATCAAAATAGAGTAAAAACAGATATATTGTGAAATGTTATTACAATTTAAAATAACTTTCATTTACATATATTTGAAAATGTAATTTATTTTTGTGATGAATAAGCTGAACTTTCAGCATAATTTCTCCAGTCTTTAGAGTCACATGATAAACATGATACTGATGTGGTCATATTATTAGTGCTGAGTGTTGTTAAATGTGTTGTTAAATAATTTTAACCATTAACGCATTTATTTTTTTAGGATTCTTTGATGAATAGAAATTTCAGAAGAACAGCAATTCATTTGAAAACATTTTTATTCTATCAGACATACATACATACAGTATTGTTCAAAATAATAGCAGTACAATGTGACTAACCAGAATAATCAAGGTTTTTAGTATATTTTTTATTGCTACGTGGCAAACAAGTTACCAGTAGGTTCAGTAGATTCTCAGAAAACAAACAAGACCCAGCATTCATGATATGCACGCTCTTAAGGCTGTGCAATTGGGCAATTAGTTGAAAGGGGTGTGTTCAAAAAAATAGCAGTGTCTACCTTTGACTGTACAAACTCAAAACTATTTTGTACAAACATTTTTTTTTTTCTGGGATTTAGCAATCCTGTGAATCACTAAACTAATATTTAGTTGTATGACCACAGTTTTTTAAAACTGCTTGACATCTGTGTGGCATGGAGTCAACCAACTTGTGGCACCTCTCAGCTGTTATTCCACTCCATGATTCTTTAACAACATTCCACAATTCATTCACATTTCTTGGTTTTGCTTCAGAAACAGCATTTTTGATATCACCCCACAAGTTCTCAATTGGATTAAGGTCTGGAGATTGGGCTGGCCACTCCATAACATTAATTTTGTTGGTTTGGAACCAAGACTTTGCCCGTTTACTAGTGTGTTTTGGGTCATTGTCTTGTTGAAACAACCATTTCAAGGGCATGTCCTCTTCAGCATAGGGCAACATGACCTCTTCAAGTATTTTAACATATGCAAACTGATCCATGATCCCTGGTATGCGATAAATAGGCCCAACACCATAGTAGGAGAAACATGCCCATATCATGATGCTTGCACCTCCATGCTTCACTGTCTTCACTGTGTACTGTGGCTTGAATTCAGAGTTTGGGGGTCGTCTCACAAACTGCCTGTGGCCCTTGGACCCAAAAAGAACAATTTTACTCTCATCAGTCCACAAAATGTTCCTCCATTTCTCTTTAGGCCAGTTGATGTGTTCTTTGGCAAATTGTAACCTCTTCTGCACATGCCTTTTTTTTAACAGAGGGACTTTGCGGGGGATTCTTGAAAATAGATTAGCTTCCCACAGACGTCTTCTAACTGTCACAGTACTTACAGGTAACTCCAGACTGTCTTTGATCATCCTGGAGGTGATCATTGGCTGAGCCTTTGCCATTCTGGTTATTCTTCTATCCATTTTGATGGTTGTCTTCCGTTTTCTTCCACGTCTCTCTGGTTTTGCTCTCCATTTTAAGGCATTGGAGATCATTTTAGTTGAACAGCCTATCATTTTTTGCACCTCTTTATAGGTTTTCCCCTCTCTAATCAACTTTTAAATCAAAGTACGCTGTTCTTCTGAACAATGTCTTGAACGACCCATTTTCCTCAGCTTTCAAATGCATGTTCAACAAGTGTTGGCTTCATCCTTAAATAGGGGCCACCTGATTCACACCTGTTTCTTCACAAAATTGATGACCTCAGTGATTGAATGCCACACTGCTATTTTTTTGAACACACCCCTTTCAACTAATTCAACTAATTGCCCAATTGCACAGCCTTAAGAGCGTGCATATCATGAATGCTGGGTCTCATTTGTTTTCTGAGAATCTACTGAACCTACTGGTAACTTGTTTGCCACGTAGCAATAAAAAAATATTCGAAAAACCTTGATTATTCTGGTTAGTCACATTGTACTGCTATTATTTTGAACAATACTGTACATACATACATACATACATACAAACGTATTTATATAATTAACTGTCTAATTATATATAATTAATTTATTAATTATAAAAGTAATCTTTTTTTATAAGAAATGGGCAATTGTACCTTTAAGAATTCTATGAAAAAAGATTGTTGAATGAATCAGTTAAATGAAGCTTTCGGCAGAGAACAGTAGAAACACCCGCAGCATGTCGCAGGATAGATGGTGACACAAAGAGGTCCCATATAATACCCAGAAATCTACTGACTCTTTCTGAGACAGAATGAGAAGCTCAAGGCTTGAATTTGAATGCAGAGATTAGTGCTGCTACACATTCACATTAATGAGCCATTAAAAATCCTTTTGTTTCAGAATGATACCTGTGAACCATGTTTCAGAGGAGGAATTATTAAAGAACATTCACAATCACACATAACATATTATGAACCATATTAGTGCTTATCAGTCATTTCTGTATAATTCAGATTCGATTAAATGTAGTCATATGCATAATTTTTATTAATATTTAAAATGTGTTATTAGGAGCATATCTACCACATATAATTGTGCCATGTACTGGAGATTTTTAGAATGAAGAATGCAAAGCACCTTAAAGTAGCAGTTCACCAAAAAAATGATAACTGAAAATTAAACATTAAGACCTTTTAACTTCAAATCACATTGAAAAAAAGATTAATTTAATTTACTAAAACACTGAGGCAAGTGGTTGCAAAAAATTTTTTTAGATACATAAAAAAAAATTGTAAGTTAGTCAACTAAATATATTTAAATGTTACTAAAATAAATTGATTCCATCCACTTATCTCAAAAAAAAAGAAAGAAAAAAAAAAAGTAAATTCAATTTTTTCAGTGCATTGCTTCTGGCCCAAAGAGTCCAGAATTCATAAACTCTTCCTCCAGTGAAAAAAAGTCCATCATCTGTTGTTCTCTTACATCTTATTTGTTCAGAACATATTTCTCTCCTGATTCTGAAAAGATGATTTCTTTATTGGAGAAAGACATTTTATAAATAGGGTTTTTATTTAATTTAAAAGCAACAACTTAAAGTAAAAAAAAAAATACCATGATGGATTTTTTTCTTATAAACATACAGATTTTCACTTGACAGTACGTTAATTGATGGACTGGAGTGGTGTGGATAACTTATGGATTATTGTGAGGTTTTTATCAGTAGTTTTGACTTTTATTCACGGTCCCAACACACCTAACCTCACTGGTTAAATTTTATGTGCCATCCAGAAGTTTGTGCTCTGCAAGTGAACGACGCCATGTAGTGCCATCCCAAAGAAGCTGAGTCTTTACTCATTTTCAAGAAACATCTAATGACTCATATTTTTCGCCAGCACTTAACCAACTAATACTAGCACTTTTTTTTCTTGTATTTCATATAAAAAAAATAAAAAAAAACTGGCTATACGTTCTGTACTACAGTAGATTAACTGAGACTTGTCATGGAACTTGTATACTGTTGTTCTCTTGTTGTTTTGATTGCTTCTATTGTTCTCATTTGTAAGTCCCTTTGGATAGAAGTGTCTGCTAAATGATTAAATGTAAACGTAAAATATTATTCTGACGGCACCCATTCACTGCAGAGGACACATTGGTGAGCAAGTGATGTAATGCTAAATTTCTACAAATCTGTTCTGATGGAGAAACAAACTCACCTACATCTTGGATGGCTTGAGGGTGATAGGTTTTCAGCATATTCCATTTTTGGAGTGAATTATTCCTTAAATATAAATGGTCTATACAACGTTATATTACAAATCCTTTATCTATTACTAAACACCTTGATATCATAAAATTGTACACTTTTTAGTACTTTTATTCAGAAAAGCACAGCCATAACATTACCAGAAACTGCCATTTTAAATCATCTGCTGAAAGTAGATCAGTTTGTTTTATTCACTGACGTCTCAAATCCAGATATCTCATGTGAATCACTCTCCCTGGATAAACACAGATCTTTGAAGCTGAATTCCCAAAACACTTAGACTTATATTTAGAGACAGAAAAATATGAGAGAGAAAAAAAACCCCGAAAAATCTGAATGCAAATGCGGAATGGCAGTGATTCAGCGACATGTGAGCACTTATTGCTCTTGAGTGCATCAAAGTTGCAGAGGTGTCTGTGTGCTTATGAATATTTATTTAATATGATTTTTTCTTCTGTAAAGGAAACTCAGGAGGATAAAAGCATGAGGATTTGCACTCTTCAATACTTTATAATCCAACCAATCACAAAGCTTGTTCAGTCTCTTGTCATCTCTAGCCTAAACTATACTGTATTGTTCATTTTGCTAGTCTCCATGCATGTGCATCTGCATATCACCCAAAACAAGGTGGTGTGATCGGCCTTCGACGAGCTCAAGAGAACCCATGTCACACTTCTGTTGTTCTCACTGCACTAGATGTCAGTTATTGGATGCATCAAGTTCAGTAAACTTTTACAAATGCATATTCCCTGCAGAAGTCACTGAGTCATTGGCACCATGTGGCACCTACACAAAAGCCACTAAACCACTTTCTCAAACCTCCACTTTCACTGTGCATCAGAGATGGAAGGATCTCTCAATCTGAACAGCCTGGAACAACTCCATCAGAGCACTTGACTCACAACAGTAAATGCACTTACTCTTTTAACAAAAAAGCACCTTATTTTCAGTTGTTTTACTTCTCTGAGCAGAGACTAACTGTAGAAAACAGCCCGAATGCATGCACAAAATAACCCACAATATATAACCCCCACGCACAGTACAGCATTTTCATAATTTACAATTCTTTATAAACTTATGCTTGATGTGTTATCTAACTGATATACATTAATGCAGCTTCCTTAAGAATTAGGTAACAACTATTTCAACACTGAAAATATAGAAAAAGTTTTCTCGGGCAGCAAATCAGCATATTTAAATGATTTCTGAAGGACATGTGACACTGAAGACTGGAGTAATGATGCTATAAACAGTACACAGCTCCTCACGCTCAGTTCTTTCATGTTTCTGATCAGTTCTGCGACTTTATTACAACACTTCTAATGTTAGTCTTTCTAGGATGAATCAACTCTGTTGCTGTATTCGTCATCTGTAAATCAATTTGGATAAAAGCATCTGCTAAACAAAGAAATGTAAATAGCGTGACAGCTAGGGATAACAACAGGATTAACTTCACATGGACAGCAGAATCAGGAGATTAACCACAAATAAATCAATTACGCTTTAAGTACAACCTCAAACATATCAGCATGATCACTCATGGTGGCAGTGGCTGTCAAGCTCCAAAAAGGACCACAAAACACCATAAAACAAAAACTGGAATGAAACCAAATACCATCAACTCTAAATAACAATAATAGTGCTACTTTGATGAGGTTAGAAACCAGCACACAAGACCTTTCCTTTATGTAGTACAACTGCATTTGTGCACAAGCTGAGTTGCAAAAACAGCAAATGGTCAAGGGAGAGCCGATTCTTTGCACACTAATGCAGATTTCACTCTGAAATTTACATTGTGCAGCAACTATTTCAGATAATCTCATTGTAGTTTTGTTAAAGGACCTGTAAGGTTTTTTTTTTTTTTTGCATGATTAGACTGGGGCCAGCTGACCAATCAGAGCAGAGACCAAACCAAAATTAGGGTTGGTTCACCCAAAAATGAAAATTATGTCATTAATAACTCACCCTCATGTCGTTCCAATCTAGTAAGACCTGCATTTATCTTCAGAACAGAGTTCTGAGTTCACTACTTTGATGGTGATTTTCTTACCTTTCTGGACACGGACAGTAGACTCTTCACAGTTTCAATGGAGGGACTGAGAGCTCTCGGACTAAATCTAAAATATCTTAAACTGTGTCCTGAAGATAAACGGAGGTCTTACTGGTTTGGAACGACATGAGGGTGAGTCATTAATGACATAATTTTCATTTTTGGGGGAACTAACGCTTTAAGTATTGTACTTACTACATTTTAATTTGAACTTCATGACTGTTAAAAAAGTAAATTCTACAGTATGTAGTATGAACATGAGTAGCATGAATACAATTCAAACAAACATAGGTGTTGCAACAATGAAAATGCTAAGAAAATGTTTTCTAAAAGACCCCCTAAACAAAATTATGAGCATGTAACGAGCACAACAGGGGACTTTAATGCTTGATTATATTACATAAAAACTATTTCTGACTATATTTTATTAGGCTGTTGTGAGATAGGCAATTCGTAACGGAGTGACAAGCAATTTATGTTTTTATTATGTATTAATCTTTGTTTTTGGAATTTCTCTCAGTGGAAGATTTTCTCTGCCTTATACTTAGACTGTTTCCACTTGACGCCCCTTTTCAAACTTTTCTGTGAGCTCTTTTTAACCCGCATCCCATCATGCAGTGCAGCCGCAGCACTGGGTCTGTGTTGCTCTCTGATCTGACACACACTTTGTTGTCGGTGTAGTACAGCTAAGAAGCCCAAACAAGCTTTTCTCATCAGGGAACATTAAACACACACTCACACACAGCAAGAGCTCTTCTCCAGGAAAAAAAAGACTTTTTAATGTTTACCATTATGAGACTATTCTGCCTTAACATATATTAATTTATTTGATATTTGTTTTAATCATTTATTATTATTATTATTATTATTACTATTATTATTATTATAAATTAATAAAACAATATAAATTAAATGAATAGTAGTAGCAGTAGTAATATGATTCTATTAACTGATAAGCATTTATTTACCCATATTATATCATTTGTGTAATTTTATAATATTACCATTAATAGTTTGATGAATTATCATTATTGTTATTATTATACTATTCTCCTTAACTGATATTTATTACTTTACCATTATCAGTTATTTTGTGCAATTCATAATATTTTACAATAAATACTATTAAATTACATACAATTTATTATTATAATTATATTCTGCTTTAACATCCTGTTTTACTTGATTAATTTTTGTTTTCATTTTAGAATATAATATTTTTGCAATATTTTAGTGAATTCATAATATATACTCATTAAAACAATTCATCATCATCATCATCATCATCATTTTCCTTAAAATATATTTATTACTTCACCTTTATTATTTGTGTATTTAGTTTATAATATTATACAATAATTACTACTCAATTAAATAACATGTTAGATTTTATGAATTGATAAACCTGATTAATGTTATTATTATTAATATATTAATTCATTCTCTCTATGTATCTATGTAAAACATTATTATCATCATCTACTTTAATATAATGTGTATTATTTGATTTATGCAATTTGTGTATTTATTTTAGAATGTGATAATATTCTAACATTAATATTTTATGAAATAAATTAATAAAATATACCTATTAAAACAATACATCACTATTATACCCAAATAGCTTTAATCCAATGAATAATAATCTATTGTACAACAGTGTTACTTACTTATATAACCTTCACACAGAACATGTTTTTGTATTTTATTTGCAATTCTTGGTTTATATACACATGCAGACTTGCAGATTATGTTAAAGGTAATTAAACTTCTAAACATCTCAACACCGTGCTTTCTCTGAATGCTAGAATGCATCCTGCGTGCACAGCTCTGGCAGCTCTTTGTGAAGCTCACCGTCTGTAGTAGCAGCCGTAGATCTGTGGAGAGGTCAGTTTCCCAAGGTGTGAAAATTGTTTCTGGCATACTAAACAATAGCATTTATCTTTGCTTTATTAAAAACAAAAAAACAGCATAACTCAAGTGCAGAACCTGAATCTCATCTTCATAGTCACAGAAAATGTGCTGAATTCCTGCACTACGCTAATGGACCCTCAGCAAGTTCATTTAATCACAGCTGTCAACATCAAAAAAATGACGGCGAGTGCTGAGGGAGGTAAAACATTGGAGTTCACAGGATTGCACTGCACCCACAGGGAGCCGGCGGATCCTGAGACGCAGCACTGTTTGATTTGAGTTACTCTATTCTTGTGGCAAGCACTTTAATTGTGCCTGAGACATTAACATCAAAGTTCCTGTGACTGCGAAGAGCAGTTTGTATCACACGCTCTGAAACCACAGACGTCTATGCACACAACACGGACTGTTTCTCATGTTCTGCAACCAGTGCCGCCCCTGCACGTTCTCTCAACGGCTTGCTTCCAAAAATATTTATCTTATTCGTTTTCTCCATAGAGAATTCAAAAGAGTTGAACCAAACCAGCCAGCTTCAAGATCAATCACAATATAAAAAAAAAATATTGAAAATATGAAAAAGGCACAAAATGCTGTACCCAAAAAAAAAAAAAAAAAAATATATATATATATATATATATATATATATATATATATATATATATATATTAGTTATATTTTCTTGATTATAAGAATAAATATATAATATATATAGTATAATAAATATATTATGAGACAAAAGTGTATAAACGTATATAAACAGTACATAAGCATTGCCAATGACAATCAAAACATAAACTATTATCTAATGTAAAAATATGGATTTATAGTCATTGATTATGATAACAAAAACTTTGTAGGACAGTTTCAGATCAGTGTTGTTATTGCTGAAATCATCAAAAATAATTTTCATCAAAATGTAATCATTAACCAAAATGAAATATGAAATAAAATATAAGGATATTAGATGATAACCTTAAACTTAAAAAAATAATAATAACTTAAAATAGAAATGTTGTATGTGGAACTAACTGGAAACAAAAGTATAAAATTACTAAAAATAAAATGAAAATAAATTTAATCTAAATAGAAATTAAATAGATAAAGCTAAAGAAGGATTAATAAAGAAGGATAATAGAAAGATTACCAACTTGAAATAAAAAAAGGAAAAAAAGAAATATGTTGGAAAATAGCAACTAACTTGAAATGAGTTGAAGTTCTAAAATGACTAACTGGAATATAAAATAATATATAAACCGAAGTATATTTTAACAAATAACTAAAGCACTTAAAATTACAAAAAAATTTTTAATGAAAACTGAAATAAATGTTTACCATAATATACAGTAGAAATAATACTGAAATGACACTGATGCATATATACAAGTTGTTTGAGAGCGTATACTAGATCGTTTATATCACTTGCAGTGTTTCTTGAGAGTGCAGAGCTAAATTCTTCACCAGGAATAAGGCAATTAGACATTATTAAAAATAAAGCTGAAATCTCAAGGAGTTCAGGGTCAGTCTGTCTAGAAAGGTTTATACATTAACAATCTAATTTCTCTATAGTGAAAATGAAGCAGAATTCCAAACCAAGCAAGATTTTTAAGACAAATTTTAGATGATTCATGTCCATATTCCCCAGAGCACACAACAAAATCACAACAAGATGGAAGGGAGGCTGATCCTGTCTCCAGATACATCAGATACATTAGGTTGTATGTCAAAGGTCAAAGGCATATAATGACATTTGTGGGGGGGGGGGGGGGTTCTTGTTTCCTTTCACAAAGCAATAACCAGGATTTGTTTTTTCTAAGATCAAATACATGTTACCTTTATCATTTGCAATATGTCCACTTCCTCCATTCCTGCTGAAAAGCAACCGTGAAAAAAGCCCATTCATATCACCATCAGTAATTCTTTCCCTGTGGAGTTCAAAGCGGTGAATAAAGCAGTGCATGTGGAGGTTAAAGCGGTGCATGACACTTGAGCTGAGAGATGTATTGATGCTCTCACACAACCATGTGAAAGGGAGTTTAGAGGAAGTGTGAAACACAATGACAAGTCAAATCCTCCACAGTTTATTGCTTTAAATTTAGGCCTAATAATAACTGACCAGGCTCAAAATAGATTTTACCTGTGAATGTCAGCTTCATATATCAAAGAAATTTTTCTTGGCACTGAAAGAAAAAGCAAGCTTTCTTGGAAGCCAAAGTAACTCTTTTGGCAGAAAGGATGTTAATGGATCTTTTATTAAATGGTCTTAATCAAACCATACATAAGATGTGTGTGTACAAGCACATAGGAGCAGCTGAACACCGACACACACAGTTTTGGAGGTCAGCATTATCAAACAAACACACACAAACACTGAAACACATGTGCACTAGTCTAAGCCTCGCATTTGGGCTAACATTTTATACCTAACATGTGTTCCCTGGGAATCGAACCCACAACCTTGCGCTGCTAAGCTTTCATGGCCAATGAAAGTTGCCATGAATTCCAGACCTTCAGTCTGAAGGTCTAACTACGCAAGACTACATGCCCACTAACATTCACAGAAGTTTTCAGCACAAGTATAATTTGACTGCTGCACTGATTTATTGGTTATTTAGTCATTAGGGGAAGAGGCAGGCGGCATGCTGCTGACAGCCATCTAGGATCTACTCTTCACATCTTTGCCCAAGTGATATGCTGCTCTGTTCCTTACTCAACTTTGCTTAGTGATTCCTTCAGTTCACCAATGCAAATGAGAAACATACACTGACATAAAATCACACTAGGAAAAAATCCTACAGTTAAACCCTCATAACGAGAAGAATAACAGTGAATTAAATGGCAAAACTGCACGATTAAGATAATACAATAAAATTATATAGTAAAACACACCAGATTAAAATATCAAGCCACAAAAATGAGCTGTTTTGTACAGCTAAAAATAGCTGAAAGCAGATGACACCGGAAGCCAGACACATTAAATTACTTACAAATGGCCACGGCCACTCCAACGGAAAAAATGAGGTGGAGAATATTAAGATTTTTTTGTTTTTGAAGATTTTGAGTCACTTATGCACACAAAGGTTGCATTTATTTAATCAAAAATGCATTAAAAAAATTATATTATTCCAATTTAGTATAACTATAAAACTAGTTTAAAATAACTGTTCTATTACTCCAGTCTTCAGTGTCACAAGATCCTCTAGAAATAATTCAAATATTCTGATTTGCTGCATTTTAATGTTATCAATGTTGAAAACAGTTGTGCTTCTTAATATATATCTGGGAACCATTATAATTTTTTTCAGGAGGAATAGAAAGAACATAATTTATTTGAAGTAGAAACATTTTAAATGCTTTTACTACTTTAATTTGTCTAAAATAAAAAAAAATTAAAAAATAAAACTTACTGACCCCAAATGTTAAAACATTAGTGTACATTTTTTTTTAAATTAAATTAAATTAAAAAATTACATCTTTTTGAGTCCAGATAGTAAATCTACAAGCGAAAGCTGACAGAGCCATGTTGACCTTTGACCCCTTAAACACCACAGTATGACATTAACAACCTGCTGCTTGATAGAAAATTCAAAACTAATACTGAAAAAGAAAATGCATAACACCACTGCACTAAATGGAAGGCCATCTGGGTATTTATTTTTAGCATTTACTTTAAACTAATAATTTTTCTTTTTCTACACTAAAGTAGTTTTGTCTATTGTGGCTAAAGAAGAGAATCAATTAAAATAATTTCCAAAGAAGAAACATATTCTTTCAGATTCATAAAAGACATTTACACTTTCCAGGTAAAATATGTATTTACAAATCTAAATTTCTGCTGCCAATAACGAAACTTTTCAAGAAAACTCCTACTCGATAAATGAAATGTAAATAGCAATGCATCATCATCATCATCTTCTGTACATTCAGTGACACTCTTTCATTTGACCAAAACAAGCGTTGGTTGCTGGGAGCAGCAGCTGGCTCAAATCAAATCTAAACAGAATCTGGGACTCAGAAAATAGAAATAATTTATCTCCAGCAGCTCACAAAAAAGAAACAATATGCCTCTGGAGATCAATAGTTCTCAGAGACCGGAAAAAGAAAACGAGTGCTTCTTCTTGAGTCTCTTACAATATGCATGTGTGCAGTAGAGTGCCTCAATATATGTATCTTAGTGTCTAATTATTCAAGCATCCAGTGCAGCTGCTTACCCTAATGCACCACACACAATCTCAAGAGTGCGTCCTTGTGTATGAAGATGTCTTTCGAGACAATTAGTTTTTTCGTTCACCCACAGAGGTTAAATCACGGCCATATGGAATGCAGTTATACATCTCTTCTCTCACATGTCAGCAACTAGAGGGATTTGGTAAATACACCACACATACACTGTCATTATGAAATAAACCTCTCCAAATGAAAAACTTCATAAAAAAAAAATTCCAGATGATGACAGACCACCTTCTGCTTTGAACCGGAGAAGGACAAGGCAGTGATTGGCTGCACGAAGAGGTTGGAGCAAATCCTCACATATCACATCAATATCAAGCTGTCCTTCTTTCACACACTCACCTTGATAACAGGGTGTGTATTGAGTTTGAAGTGTGGCAGCGTAAACGCCTGTAATCTTTCTCAAACATGTCAATTTCAAAACTGCATTGTTTTCAACCTGTCTATGCCTTTCAGCAGTTTCTCCCGTATATGCAATCATGTCTCAGGAAGAGCCATTATTTTGCCATTATTTTGCTCTGAACATGCAAGCAGTTACAAATAAATAGGGGTCATATTCTGTGTCCGCTAAAAAAAGCATTTGGAAAACATGAAAGTCTTTTAAGATGTTGCTCATTAGACATCAGCACATGACATGTTTAACTATCAGTGCCATTTTTACACCTAAACACCATTAAAAGCCAAAAGAGGAATTATGTTTGAAATTCAGGACACTACATTACACTAATTTTATATATATACACAACAAGTTGCCAAAAAGATTGAATCTAAGATTTGGTCAAAATATAGTATATAAAGAGACCTAGCAATTTCTAAAAGTTTGGTCATTTTTGACCAGTAACACTAAATTCAGAATAAAATAAAAAAAATAATAACATTTAAGCAGAGCACATGGGTTAAAGCACTCCATTAAAGTGCAACAGTCATCATCAGCACTTTAGTCAGATATTCAATAAATATTCAGCAACTAAATCATGATGGCCTGTCCTCAAAGTTGCTGTCCTAAGTGTGCTGCTCTAGACAGATTTTCATTTCCAGACTGTCAGAACCCTTTGACTGGTCATGACAAGCCACAAAACTAAAATTAAAGAAAAATAAAATGAACTATCAGAACTCTGGACTACATGTTCTGAACATACTGTATAAGTCAAGTCAAGTCTGAGTATGACTTGGGTCATGTTCCAATCCCATTCCTTTTATCTCCTCCCTGTTTTATATTCATGTTAATTAAAGTCAAAAAGCACCTAAAAATAAAATTAAACAAGACTGTCGGTTAACATTATAAAGTAGTCTTCTTTGAATAAAAGTTCAGGTAAAGCTTTCCTTTGATGTTGAAATACCTTCTTGTAGTCCAGCTTAATATGCAGAGACAGCTATAAATAAGCCATTTAAAGGTTTATTCCTCCAAAATTGTGTAAAAATATCTATTTTTTTTTCACCCAGACCAGCCCAACATGACTAGGAACAAGCAATGGCATATTTGCAATTCTGTTAGCTGGCAGAAGAAATAAAAAAATATATATATTAAAAAAAAATTTATATGGAAATCGTATATATATATATATATATATATATATATATATATATATATATACACACACACACACACACACACAAAACATAATATATAAATATAATATTCAATATTCTTTCAATCTAGGCAAACTATAAAATACAAACACAAAGCTCTTATAGGCTTCTTGACTCTCAGTAACAATCTTTGCACTGTAATATTTAACAAGCAACAAATTTGTATCTAGTTTATTTTTAATAGCCTAGAATGAAATCCTGTTTTTTTTCTGAATGAGATTGAAGGCAAGAATTATCATCTGCACATGCAAATCTTGTCAAAATCGTGCTCATAGCTTAGATACTAACAAGAAACAAATACATTTGTCAGCAGCTACAGTCTAAAATGTTAAACAAAATGAGTATTATCATCTCCTCTTTTAACGGAAGTAAAAGGCTCTTCTAGCAGGATCTGGGCATCATTAAAGCTGATGAAACCATTGATAGAGCACTCATATTTAACATTAAAAGCCCATCTTTCTTGAATGTTACATCCATTATAACATTTATCAGGATTATCATTCTCGTATAGCATGTTTCCAACAGTGTGTAGCCATATAATATAAAGACACTTTCACATATCAACTGAATTAAAGTACATTTTCTTTCATGTGACTCCCTGAAATGAATGAAAGTATGGAACCTTTGGAAGAAACAGCATGTAATTTCTTTCTATACAGTTGTTATTCATTGTTTAGTACCATGGACAGCGGCAATACTATTATGCAAAGAAATAAGGCTGATCAGCACCACAGACAGAGCCCATTCAGCTAAACCACAATTCAGTTACATTTATATTTCTGCATGCAGTAAAGCGGCATACAAATCAGAAAAGCTATAAAATAATTCATTCATCTTTAGGAGGCAGTAATATAGAAAGCGTCACAGTATACATTTAACAACAGCAAGAGATTTAAATAACTATATACCAGATTATATATATATATATATATATATATAGCAAAATAGCCCAATCAGCCCATGAGTCCAGTAATATAATAATAGTAATAATTTTTAAAAAGTGAGTCGGCATATGTTGCAAAAGCTTTTGTGCCAACTCTTCATCCTCCATGCATCCCAGCAGGCTTCACTGTGTGACGTTCAATGAGTATGAAACTGTCCTGTGAGGCCACTAATGACTGCCAAAATGATACTAATTGATAACATTACGCTTCGCCAGCACTAAACGCTGCAGATAAGGAAGCAAGTTAGCAAGTTAGTTGGATATTTATTTTCTTTTTCTTTTTTTTTGGTGGTGGGGGGGGGGGGGTGTTGGAATTGAGGAAATTTCAGGAACAGATGTTGAAGCTGCTGACTGGTTTAGAAATGAAAGGAGCAGCATTATTAGAAAGTGCTTACAGATGATAATGTCTAAACCCTGATCGATGACTCCACTTATAGAAATAACGAAATCTCAAACAAGCTCATATCACAGATCTCTGTGAACAAAAGGTTCTTAGGAATTAGTCTGTAGATCTCTATACTAATTCTAATCTATTCTAAAGTAACTGTCCTAAATATAGAGAGAGGGATGGATGGCGTCTAGAGACCACTAGTGAAAATTTGAAACTTTCTGAATATATTTTACAAATTATAGAGCATTACCAGCATTCAAATAACAATAACCAATTTTAATATGATTCATGACCTAGCAAATAGTGCAAAACTGGCCAGGCACCAGTACACACAACTTGGGGGTGGTGGTGGGGTGGGGGGGGGGTGACATTATATGGGGGGGGGGGGGTTATTATTTTCAAGTGCCTAGAAAATTGCAACTTTTAATTTTCAGTCGGTCTTAGTACACAATGTAACTATAGAAGAGTCAAGTTTTAAATAGGAAAAATATAGAAACTTTGTAAATTTTTGAGCCAGATGCTAACAGTCTAATCAAATTAAATGATCTGTGCTAAGCTAAGCTAAAAGTGCTACCACCAGACCCGAAGATAAGGCTGAATGGATTTGAAAATGGTAAAACTCAACTGTTTAACTCTAGGGGAGTTGAAAATGAGCCTATTGAAAAAGTGGAGTGTTCCTTTAAATAAATCAATCAATCTTTTGAATAGGGGTACATAAAACTTGTCCACTTCCAGTTCTTTCTTTATTTTTGTTTTTGACACAAAGAAAAAGCTGAGTAGGGAAAGAGACTGCAGAGCTACTGAAAGAGAGTGAGGGAGATGATCAATACTTAAAAAAAACTAAGGCATTTGACAGGTTAATCAGGACTGTTAAGAACAGACGTTTGTGTAAAAGAAAAAAAAAACTTTTTGATGGACTGCCAATGGTAAGCAGACCCTCACTGAAGAAAACTCCATAAATCTAAATCACATCTAATGAGAGAAATTTACAGACAAACTTTAAGGTCTATATGGCTTTGGAATGACTCCAGCCTTGTCTAATACAAAAAACTGGAGGAGGTTGAAAAGTGTGGAGGACAGGGAGAAAGAGAGAGACAGAGAGCGAATTTAGCCATACTCCAATGAGAAAACAAGCTTGATCTTTGCAGTCAGCAAA
Source organism: Carassius gibelio (assembly GCF_023724105.1). NCBI lineage: Eukaryota > Metazoa > Chordata > Actinopteri > Cypriniformes > Cyprinidae > Carassius > Carassius gibelio. The sequence goes on along the minus strand of NC_068408.1, from coordinate 6,430,236 downwards.
TTATGGATTTTCATGCAGGCGTATAAATGCCATCACTTTTGATTAGAGGCTTTGTAAACATGTCTTTTGCAAGAAAGATATTGTGCTCCACAGAGAAGCTCAAGTAGCAAATATGAAGCTGAGCTTTGGGTATTCATGTGAAGAACTCGTTCCGAACAGCTCTAAACATCAGCAACTGCAGATTGTGGAAAATAAATGGTTAAAGTCATCAGAACATTCAGAAAGAAGACTTCTCAATCAGGAGGGCTTCATTTGAAAACATTAACCTTGTTCTCATTAAAAAGTGATTTACAGTCTAAAGCAGGAAATAGGAGGTGAGATTGACCTCTAATGTAAATGCAGTCTGGGTTTTGTCGCAGTTTTATATTTAGCAAATTGCAGAGACGGTGACATTACTTTGCAGATTGTGTTGGGGAAAATACATCTGCATCTCTTTCCTTCACACAAAACAAACCGAAAAATCCTGCTGGTCTGTGAAATTGCAACATTCATTTTTACAAGGCCTTCGTCAGCACATGCACACACACAAAGCTGGGGAAAACACAAAACTCTTTGGAGAGATGACATCTGTAATGCAGTACAGAATTAAATATTAAATATTGCAAGGATTTAGAGCAAACACTTAATATTTCCCATTTTATTCTGAGTGCCTGACAAAAGTCTTTGACCGAAACATTCAATTATTCTATGAAGTTTTGTATTCATTTTCTCATCATTTATTCTGAAGAAACTGGTTTTGCTCTGGTATTATATATTTTTTATATGGTATTATATAACACAATAAAAGTCTCAAACTTCTCTATCTTTTATGCTTGCCATTATAGCTACAAAATATGTGCAATGTCAAGCTGAGCTCTGAGCTCTCCTCTTCATTTTTTTTTTTCTTCTTTTTTTTTTAAGCAGCCAGCCACTGTCAGCATTTTTTATCATTTTCCCAGTATGGCAAAAGAAAAAAAAATACCTTTCTTAAAAATATATAAATAAATATAATAATAACAATAATAAAAATTGTAGCTTTATGCATTCTTTTTTTTATGAAATCGTAAATATGGCAAATTTATTAAAAAGCAACATTTTAACAAAAAGCTGAGGGGAAAAAAATTTGTGAAGACTACATGCAGATTCTGAACGATGGAGTAAATAACTTCCATTAACACCCCAAAAGCTGGCACAGTCCAGTTTTTTTTTTTTTTTTTTTGGGGGGGGGGGGGTGGTTGGCGGTGGACGGTGGAAGTTATCCTCCAGTTTGCAATTGCACCAGCCAATGCCACTTGCAAAGAACATTTGTATAAAACTTTGTATGTAAAGATCAGAATTTATATAGAGAATGTAAAGTTCAAATATAGTTAAAGTATACAGATCATGGCAAGGCTTCATCTGCGAAGAAGAATAGTGGGCAAAAAACGACTGACAGAATCCATTGAACACTAAGAAAGACACACACACAAAAAAAACTAATGCAGCAAGGCAACAGTAAACTTCAATATTCAGCTTGAAGATCCTGCTTCCACAAAAACTGACTGCTGAGAGCTTCACAAAGCAAACATTCATGAAAAAGCTGCAAATGCTGAAACTTTAATCACAGAGAACAATGCAAAACTGTGCAAATAATAGCATCATGATCAGAAACCTGGACAAATGGAGCACCAAGATGAACTTCAACATCTGTCCTGCCCAGACAAATCACCTGACTAGAAAATTATCAAACCACTATAGATAGTTTTGGGCAGAAGATTGAAAAGCGGATTTCTTGTTCAACATCTCTAAAGAAACCGGCAGATATTCTGATAGATGACTATTTAAAACATGGAAAGCTGGAACCTGCATTGAAGGCTATGTTGGTAAAACAACTCATATTTCCCAAGTGTTCACATTATTTTGTGCAACCCCTGTAAGTTAAAAATTAATATCATAAATTTGAATAGTAGGTGTCACTCTTGTTTAGAACCAAATTCAGTGTGAACTGGGCAAATTTAGCTCTCTAAACAGGACTGAAGTGTGCTGTGTAAAATATGCTTTTCACTCAACATGACTTTTGGACTCAATGTTTCATAATATACACTTTCTCAGTTCAAGAGAACCTGTAGAATGGTAGAGAGGTTAAGCAACTGAGCTTTTGATAGTATCTGATTTGGTGTGACATCAAAGGTGCTTTATTAGAGTTCTTGTAACATCTTTTCACAGAAAAGAAAGTCAACGAATGAAAATCAAGCTAGAAAGATATGCTTTTGTTCTCAGACTGGAATAAAAAGATTTAAATCAGAAGAAAAGGAAATGCCTTATCTAAAATATCGGATGACAGGTCTATACAAACTATCTGAGCAAAATCACAGATGCCTGTCAGAATTTTCAGTAAAACTCTTACTCTGTTCTTCTACTGAGCATCTACATAACAAAGCAGAAGTATTCAATGAACAAACCATTTGAAACATTTCCCAGTCCAATCAATGCTAGAGGTTTCTGATGTTAAAAATAATGAAAAAATTTTGCTTCACTCAAAAGCTGCCTAAAAGAGATGACCGCTTGACATATAATAAGAACACAAATCTAAAACAATCAACGTCAAAAATAGCAGTAACTGTTTTTTTTTTGTTGTTTTTTTTTTCTGGACCTGTACAGGATATGCTTAGTTATACAGAGAGATGCAGAGCATAATATACATAACAACTTAATATAAAAAGCAAAGAGGTTCTGTGTTTCCACTGGGCCTTCACCATTCTGTTTATTGACCATTAACAGTTCAGCTCTAAGTCCCTGAAGTCCTGCTCTATGTGTGCGAGATAGATAGCAAGGACACGCATAAATACACATGCAAATCACTGTTTACATAAACTATTCTTCCCATGAGAGAATCATGACCATGTGCTTCCGCATCTGTCACAGGACAGAGGTCAGGATATCAATAATCTTAATATATTATACGGTTAAAGGTCAAGTGTGTAATTTATGTTCCACTGCCGTCACCAAACAGAATATGTTCCTTTTTCAATCAGGTTTTCTTAACTCTCTCCCTGTGTGACTTCAAGATTTTCAAGTCAAGATATAAGAATAAATCACTTACATGTTCTATATATTCCTCACAGAGAGCTGTCATATTATTTTGGTAGACTTGTAATATAGAATATGAGTTGCATGAACTACTTTATGATACTTTTATGGGTCTTTCTAACCTTTTTTGGAGCTTGCCAGCCTCACCCCTTATTCATTTTAATGGAAGTGAACGCAGCCAGAAATTTCTTCAAATTTTGCTCAACAGACGAAAGAAAGTAACAGATTTGGAACAAGTTGATGGGTAAATAATGACAGAATTTTAATTATTTGGGTGAACTATTCCTGTAATTCGTTTGAACTGAATTGTTTACCTTACAGTCGTGACACATCTCCCTGAAGACTTTCAGATCCTCCAGACGACTCTAACTCATATACTGACTGTAATGTGATTTATATGTTCATTGGGCTACACGCTGACGCCACACTAAACCCAAAGGAGTCTTTCAGATGACTGGATGCGGAATCAGATGATTCTCAGAACTCCAGCACCATCAGGTCATTTCGGCTTGTGGAACATGAAACCAATTATCCTTAAAAGACACATTTTCAGGAAAGGCACAAGTCTTTGAAAGCTTTAACATTCAGAAAAATGTCCATAAGTACATTATGACTCTAAAGCACAGCAAGCTGCATAGTTTTGCTTCACTAAGGCTGTTCTAAATAACATCATTATGACTTTCCGAGTTGCTTTCTTTCCTTTTGGCTAATTCCTAATGCAGTGTCAAAATAAATTCCATTATTATTAACGAAAATCTCAATGGGGGAAGAAGATGTATTCAAATAAAAACAAAATTTGTGAAATTCAAACGTTTGGAGTCAGAAATGTGTCTTATGCTCACCAAGACTGCATTTAATAAATACTATAAATTATTATATATTATATAAATATTATATAATATAAAATATTATCATTTTAAATAGCTGTTTTTCATTTGAAAATATTTTCAAAAAAATAATTTATTTTTGTGATGCAAAGCTGAATTTCCAGCAGCCATGACTTAATTCTTGAGTGATCACATGATCCTTCAGAAATCGTTCTAATATGCTGATTTGCTGATTTCTAAATTAATATTACAAACAGTGCTGCGATACGTTTTTAATTCAGTCTAATTAAAAACTGACTTTTGGGGGGAACACACACAGCAGAACAGTAAAGAGGATTATTTGAAAAAAAAAATACTGAATATTGTAATTCAAACATTGAAAACATTTATGATCAGTAAAAATGTTCACCTTTACAGTGCATTTACACATTTAGCAGACACTGTTATATAAAGGGAATTGACAAAAGCAATTTATCAACATTTTAGAAATTTTCATTGCGTTTACATTCAGACAATTGAATATATGTGTTATTAGTGAAAATGATATATAATAAGAAGAAGAATTCCTCCCAGAATCACTGCTTAAAGACTGTCTGAGTGCTTCACCAACAATATGGGCTTTCAAAGGTGCTGTGAGTGTTGTTTTATAGAGTAGCACGCAGTCATGGTCCCTATAAACCTGACAGATATCACTGAAATAGCTGTCCTGAGAAATCCCACATGTCTGCGACAGCCCTAGGCTCTGTAAACAGCAAACAAAGAATATGACCACAGGATGCTCTTGTTTAGCCAATCAGGAGTCTCTGAGGCGCTTACTTCCTGTCACTCATAATAAGTCTTCAGGTTTGGTGACAAGCCTGCCCTGTGGAGGGCGGGTGTTGGTTATTGTGAGACGGCTAGAACAGCACTTACAGTACCTTCAAGGAAATAAAAAGGCTGAATGTCCCTGAGGCGCAAGATTATACACCTCTCCCTCCAGCACAACGCCTGACGGGCCTACAAGCCCTTCAGCAGATTTTATTAATATGACAGAATGTTAACGTTCGACTCGGAAAACAGGTGTACAATACTAAGGACTTCATACTAAGGAGTTCAAATTTAATTACTGAAAGCACAAAGGTGAAAATAAAATCTGAAGTAAACATTAATCAATTGAAGCAGTGATGAAACACACAATCAAAATCATGCAAGCCATGACTGCAGGGGTTTGATTTAACTGAATCATCAATAGAGACAAATGCTGCAAATAAATAAGAGTTATATTCAAACCTCCTGACACTTTATAATAACTGCACGATATGAACAATTAGTTAAACATTAGTAAACAGTCAGTTCAACATTTATAAAGCATTATCCCTACATTAATATACAGTAGCAAGCAGTTTACAAATACAGCTGTATGTGTTGTTATTGATTTAGGAGTTATTTAGGTATTGTCAGTGATTCATAAGATCATTTAGAAAGTGTAAGTAAATTAATACACTATGTAAAAGAACATTTATACATATTATATAGACATACAGTAATAGTGTGTTAATAAATGCGTTATTAACACATAATGTTATCTAATGGTTAATAGTGTGCAGTTATTATATAAAGTGTTGCCCTCCCCATTTACACTTATGAACCAGGATTTGCTGACTGGATGTCATAGGTAAGTGGTATTAAAAGTAAATAATATTTAAAGGGGTCATATGATGCTTCTAAAAAGAACATTATTTTGTGTATTCGGTGTAATGCAATTTGTTTATGCGGTTTATGCACATTATTGTTTCTCCTCTATGCCCCAGCTCCTTCTTTTTACAAAGCTCATTGTTCTGAAAAAGCAAGGTGTGCTCTGATTATATATATATATATATAGAATGATATATATATATATAAAAGATTCTTGTTCTAAATATGCCTGACAAGAATTTTTGAAACAAGTTAAAGTAAAAATAGTCAAGGCAAAACATTTTTAAAAATTAAACAAGGCACATTCTAATGTACAGAAGAATTAAAGCTGTATTAAACATTCATTGTTTTAATGCTTGAAAATCCCTTTTTATCTTTGACAAAATTAATATTTAAAGTAAATGATCTGCTTAAAAATATGACTCAATCAGGCAATTTTTTAGACACCTTTTTTTTTACGTACAATAATCATGTAATTTACGATCAGAGATAAAAAAAAGACTGGAGGTTGCATTCAAAATTAATTTGTATTTGATGCAGATGCATCTGTATTAAAATGACTATGATAAACTCATTAAAAAATTTAGAACAATTTCCACAAAGAAATTGCTAGCAAATGTCACAAATAGTTAGAAAGAAACATCAATTAACACTGAATAAAGCATGACATTTGACATTACTGACATTACTAAAATAGAACGTAATAAAATGGCTGTTTACATTAAAGCTATTATCTCTCACCTCTGTCTCTCTAATTTCCACTAAACTTCATTTTCACATGTGGCTCTCACTGCATGGCTTTCACGGCACAATCATATTTGATTTTTTCCACTCTCTTTATATATAAGTCTGTAACCCTTGGCAACAATCTACAATGGATTTTCACACTGAGAGACTTTAAAAGCATACTGTTATTAGTAGTTCAGCACTTACCCTTGCATTAAAATCAGTAATGAGATTTAAATGGATCTGATCAAGCTCAGAGTGCACAGAAGGCTTTAATCAGATATTCCAGTCCTGTAGGAGCTGTTTGACTAGACGACAACTGTGAGCAACCCGAAACAGCAGGTACAAAAAAAAGACCTCAGCGGGGGGGAAATAGCTGGTTATGTTACCCAGGGCAAGTCCAAGCTACAGAATCCCTGGTGGTCACGATTTAAAAGCAAGTCTTCTGATAACAGTTTCCATGTCAACTGGCTCGCACCCCCTTATCTACGGGAAAGCGCGGTGGAAACGGCCTTCTATTCCGCAAGAGCGAGGCGGGTAATGAAAAGAGTCGACAGGTGATGGATGGACGGATGAATGGATGGATGAGGGATGTGAGTTATAACGTTAGGAGAGATAGAAAACCGAGAGTTCCATCCATTTTATGAAACAGAAACACTCACTGTGGGAGAAAAGATGGGTGGTTCATGATCGGAGCAAAAACGGAAATAATAATAATAAAAAATTTCAATGTCAACTTCTGAGTGAACTGTACAGCTTCTGTGAGAGTTAGCAGGAGTAAAGGAGAGAAACACAATTCAAGCCGAGCGTGAAAGTGAAGTGGGGAATTTGACCTATGCCATTCTGGCTCACAGGTGGGACGAGGCCGTTATAGAGATCCCATTCCATTATGACCTTCTTTATTTTCTCCCATTCCCCTGGAGAAAAAGCCTCAAATGCACAGAAACTGTAAGGCATTAGTTGTTTCGGTTGATTGGCATGTGCTCTTATCTCAACAGATGTTGCTGGCTGTCACTGGATTTACAAGGCTCAAAACGCAGTTTAATTTCAGTTTTGGGACAAAGCCTGAGTTTGCTCAGATATCTGCACATAGAATTATTAATCATCTGTGAGTTTCCTTTTGGTCTAAAGCTACAAACGGGTCAGGGAAAGGTCAGGGAAACAAAAACTGAATTTTTGAATTCCATGCATTCTTTGTTGCAAAAGTAAAAGACTTTCCGACATATAAAGCTCTGGCAGAAGTGACTATGTAAATGCATTTGGAAGTGGGCTGGCATATTTCAGGATTAGATTTACATTTGGGAAAATCCCCTGGTTATTAACAGGTGGCAGTTAATCCCAGCATGCCGATGGTGAGAGGCAACACATTGTGACCTGCCAATTGTGCCAGCCAGAATTCTCATTTACTCATATGCCTATATATAAAGATGACTCACAAGTAACTGGAAAATTGAAATCCTTTTAGTGCCCTTAAAAGCTTTGAGATTTGACCTATATGGAAGGCATTTAAATATATTTATCAGATGATTAAAAAAATAAAAAATAAATGATTTACCCATTTCATTATGTAAGCATCTGCAAATATATATAATTTTAATTTAAACATTTCACAGTTAGTTACAATGTATCCTCCTTGTGTTATAAAATGCAACTGAATAAAGTCAAAAGAAACAATTTATTAAACTCTGAAAATAAACAAGTGAAATGAAAATAAACCTACTGTTAACGTGTCATTAATTGCATTAGCAAATCAACAGCTGCTTTTTCAATTAAGATGCACTGTTTCTGTGAACTCTTTTAAAATGAAAATAATAATAATAATAATTCAATAAAGAAATGGTTAATTAGGTTTCAATTTCATTTTTATTTTTTGATTACCGGTACTTAATATTGACTTTGATTATTTGAGAATTTTCCGTACCAACATTCATATAATGGAATGTCTAATTTAATGAGAAAAAAATTATGACTTTAAAATAACTTTATCTATTGTGATAATATATTGTACTGTCAGAGCCACAGCCTTGTGGGCAGTACTCTGACATATGGTGCACTAGCACCTCGGGTGACCTGAGTTCATGTCCTGGCCCATGGCCTTTTCACGATCCTATTCCCCTCTCTGCTACCTCACTGCATCTTTTCTCTCTTCTTCACCATCTTATAATAATAATAATAAAATATATATAATAAAATGATAATTAGAAAAAAACTGAAAACTAAAGACCTCTCATGTAAAAAAAATACCATCTACAATATGTAATTTAAAATGTTAAATGTTCTGAACTTTCACAACCGAACTACTGATGTCAGATTATTAATACATTAACTCTTGATTGTCCAAATTGTACATAAATGTCTCTTCTTTAGTATTTAGAATTTTTGTAAACCCAGTCATATTCAGATAAAGGGAGTACAACTATTCTTTCTAACATCAGATCAACCTAGAAAATTACAATTGGGGAAAATTAAAGTTCTGAATCTGTTCTAGCAGTTTATTTTTGCCAAAATTTGAACATGAACTTATTAGTATAGTCTAAAAATTTGGTGCAACACATTTCAGCACAGACCTTTCTTTTTGTGTGTTCCTGACATAATGTAATGCAGGATTTGCAGGCCTCAAAGGGTCCACTGGGGTCGTCCATTGGGTACCACTGAATGAATGAAATATTAGTCCTATATCATATAATTGTTCATGTGAATTTAAGTGTCGCATATGGAACCATAGTAATCCATAAGTATTATTACTCATTTCAAATGCAAAAAGTGTGATCAGAAGTCTTACAGGCAAAAAAAAAAAAAAAAAAAAAAGCAATAATTTCCTTGTTAAATTTTAATGTTCAGATAAAAAGTTGTCTTAAGTTGCTGGGGTATATTTTTAGCAGTAGCCAAAAAACATTGTATGTATTCGATTTTTCTCTTATGCCAAAAATCATTAGGATATTAAGTAAAGATCATGTTTCATTAAGATACTTTGGAAATGACCTACTGTAAATATATCAAAACTAAATTTTTGATTAGTAATATACATCGTAAAGAACTTAATTTGGACAACCTTAAAGGTGATTTTGAGATTCCAGATTTGAGATTCCAAACCATACATCAATGGAAAGCTTATTTATTCAGCTTTCAGATTATGTATAAATCTCATTTTCGAAAATTTTAAACTTAAGACCAAAAAGGTTTTGAATATGATCATTATGATTAAAAAATAAAAAATAAAATAAAAAATACGACTAAAACTGAAAAGTATCTCAGGGAAGAAATGAAGTAATATTTACAAAAGAGTGCAATATGGCTGCTTTATATGATGGTGAGATTGGGACACCTGCTGAATTTTATCTTCGATGGCATTTGCAGCTCCAGTATCTTTATATCTTCAGGGAAAGCCTGTTCAATAAACAGATTATTAATTTCCTCATAACTCACAATAAAGGCACCAGATGGTAGGATGGACTGTGGAGTCAGGCAGCGTGGTGTTCACCGCAAAATACGAAGGGCAAGTAATTTCACGGTCCTGTCCTTCTCTACACTGAGCCGACCACAGAAAGAGCCTCATTAGCAGACAGAAAACTTCTTGAACCTTGTAACTTTATGAAGTTTATTTAAAAGAATATTGTGGCATATCAAATATAAGTGAAAATAGGTATTACATTTTTTTCAATATTTGTTGAGTTAAATTTCCTTGGAAAGCAATAGTTGTCAAAAAGAAAAAAAATTGTCACCATATACTCTGCCTGTATGACTTGCTTTCTTCTGCGCAACGTTAAAGAATATTGGTAACTCAACAGTTTTGCTGAAAATTTGTCTTCTATTATATACATAAAAAAAACATACACAGAGACATGTCTTTTAAAATAACTTCTTTTAAGAAAGTTGTCAAATGTTTGGAGTGACATGAGGGTGAAAATATGATGATAATTAAACTTTTTTTTTGTGAACTATCCCTTTAAATACAATCAGAATTGCTAAATCATGTGACATTGCACTTATTTGTATTTATATGTTTACATAACTAACTATTAACAATTACTTTTGCTTAAATTCCTAATTTGCTGCTACTTAATAGTTAGTAAGGTAGATGTTTAGGCATGGCGTTGGATTAAGGGATCTAAAATATAATCATGCAGAATAAGGCATTAATATGTGTTTTAAAAGTAAAAATAAACAGCCAATATTCTAGTAATGTGCATGCTAATAAGCAACTTAGTATAGTGAGAGCTGGTCTTTAAAATTAAGTGTTACCAGGAATGGCCCAACAACAGTATATTTTGTACAGTCAAAAGCTACAAAAATCCAAGTCACTCCAATAAAATGCTAATAATTTCTACAGCCTCATTTGAAACTAAAAGCATATTATTTTCAATAAAACCTAAATAAATCATTCATTTCTTCTTTTTCCAGGGACAAATACAATAAAGATCTGAAAGTGCAAAAATAAAGACAACCTAAGAACAAACAAACACATCTATGTACTGTACATCATAACCTGAGTGGTTAATAATACTGCCATGAAAAAATACACCCACTCGAAGGAAGAAAACAATTCAAAAAGGCTTTAAAAAGCAAATATGTGACCAAAAACATATCCTTGAGAAATGCCACAAGCTGATTTCCCTCACTATAACACATAAGCATTTAAAATACACTAGTATTACTTTATATTACTTCAACTGTCTGTAATAATCTGCTGTAAAAAGAGAACTGGTGCTTAACTGCCCAAATTTCCTCATAAAGTACAATGCAAAAAATGTAAATATAAATTTTTTCTTCCACAATACAAATCATCCCAAAGCAGCTTTATGGCATTACTTTACAATCCCAAATTAAGATCAACAAGGAGAAGAGGAGGAACTAGGACACAGTATTGTTATTGTTAATTATTTTGCTATTGTATTATTTATCTAAATAAAAGCTGAAATTCAATCAAATATGAATATCAGATGACAAATCTAATCTATTTTATTTCATCTAGCCACTGTTTTACTTTTTATTTGAATTAGTATATATATATATATATATATATATATATATATATATATATATTCCAAAACTAAAATAGAAATATTATAATACAGACATTAAAATAGATAATATATAAAAATGAGAAACCACAAATAAATAAAACTACATTTTTTTAAAATAAAATATAAAAGTCAATTAAAAATCAATTAATAAAAAAAGAAACAAATAATTTCTATATATCTATATTCTATCTATTAAAGTGCTGATATTTAGTATGGCATTTCTTAGACATAATATTTATCTGTCAATAAATGTAGTGTTGTAGGTTGCAGGCAGTAATGAGAAACATTCTTTTTGATGTGCAGATGTTAGTTACAGACTTCCACTAAATGAGATGCAATTTAGATGAGGAAGTTGAGGTATTTCTGCATGTCTGTACACAGGTTTTGACCTCCAGAGCAGGTTGACAGTTGACTGCAGTTTACTTTATGGATCCATCAATCACTAACAGACGCTTACTCTTGCGTAGGCAGACTTTTGACTTCTAGCATAAAGTCTGGTCCACACTGCAGCTTAGTCAGAATCGTTCACTCAGACTAGAAAAGATCGGCTGACTGACATGAGCAGACAGATGTGGAAAAAAAACTCTTGTAAATTCTTGTAATTGCATAGCACTATCAAACCTAATTAGGTGCACAGAAAATGTTAAGGAAATAGCTGAAAAGTGTGTGCAGACTTAAAGGAATAGTACACCCAAAAATAAATTATTAGCTGAAAACTGACTCACGCTCAGATCATCTAAGATAGTTGAGTTTGTTTCTCCATGAGGACAAATTTTAGAGAAATTTAGCATTCCATCACTAGCTCACTGATGGATCCTCTGCAGTGAATGGGTGCCGTCAGAATCTGAATTCAAACAGCTGATAAAAGCATCATAATAATTCACAAGTAACTCACATGACTCTAGTTCATCATTTAGCAACTTGTGAAGCAAAAAGCTGCGCGTTTATAAGAAACAAATCATAAGGCATTTTTACCTTCAAACTGTTGCTTCTAGCCAAAAGAGTCCTCTATTTATAAAGTGACTATCTCTAGTGAGAAAGTTATCTCAACTGAACCAGGAGAGAAATATGCACAGATCATTATAATAGTCCAAACCAGTTCTGAGCAAATATGCCAGAAGAGACTGTTCAAAGTTAAAATACTTTTATTATGGATTTGTTGCTTTTTTGAAGCTTTTCACTTCACAAGACATTAATTGACTCGTGTGGATTATTTTGATGGTTTTTTATCATTCCGTCTGGACACCCATTCACTGCAGAGGATGAACAAGGTTACTAACAATTTCTGTGACCTGATAAAATCACAAAAAGCAGATGACGCAATGGACCTGTTTTCTCATCACAAGCGTTATCGTTTCTATTTCTGCAACTGCCATTTGCGTAACAGTCATGGTGAAAGAGCTTTGCAGCAGTGGATCAGGGAGTCCCAGGAACTAATGACATCTCTTTTCTCCCGCCCTTTGTCTTTCTTTGTCTTTCTTCCTCCACACCGATCTGAAGGGTAGGAGTGTGTCGTGATATCCCAGAGCTCACCGAAGAGCAGTAACATGAAAAGCTTGATGGAAAGACCCCATTAGCTGTTCAAATATCTCTTGTGGATTTAACTCTTAATATATACTGCTTTTCCTTCTCAGCCTATTTATGGATGGGAAAGCACTATAGTCTCAAATTTTGGTTTGATTTAAAACAAGCAACACAGCAACATCACAATTCTAACCCTGCTGTCAAATACAGTAAAAGTTCTTAGGGTATTCTAGATAGTTGCTGAGAAGTTGTGGTTGCTGGGTGGTTATTGTGCAGTCCAAGTCAAAGCAGGCCAGTCTTTGTCCCTTCATTGTAAATCTATTGGATTTCTTGCCTGTCCAATCACTTAAACAATAATAACACATCTCAATAAGCCATAAAACTGAGGTTCGTTTATGTCCACATCACAATCAAAAAGACAGAGTGTAAGCATAAGAAACTGCAATAGTGATGACTGCCTTAGCAAACACTACTAAAAAGCAAATTATTAATGAGGACAAAGCAAATAAAAGCAGAATTTGCATTCACTTTACTGCATCACAATGGACACTCAATGGTCTATAAATCCACTTTATCACTAAAAACAACACAAGCTTGGTATCAGAATAATGAGATAATTGCCAGGCTAGAGCAGACGCTGTCCTTGATGGCACTAAATGTGTTTTAGAAAGTGAGTTTAGAAGGTATTGACCACTTACAATGTTCTGAAGTTGAATTTTAACAGCGTAAATGAGCCTCCGCAGCCCTCATTCATTAGCGTAATGTAAATGAGTGCTCCACAATGACAAGAAGAGGAGGCGGAGCATGATGACATCATGAGGAGAAGGTCAAGTCTACAAACAGCCCTTCAGAAGCTCGTCTGGAATAATTGGCCCTGCGAGGAAACATTAGAACAGTTAGAGAAGCTGTGGTGACTAAACACTCCCTGACCCACGGTTAAGTGTGGGGAGATTCACGTCTGCGAAACTGTTATTACAAAAAAAGCAATCTCTCGGGGCACAGTAAAGACATACTCATCAGAGCAAGGGATTCATAATTGTTGACCTTTGCCAAGGAAATGGGTTTGAGATTATAGCAGCATGACAACAGTATCAGAATTGTATGCACGGTTACTTGATGACAGCACTAACAAATACATCACACTAATAACCACACAATTCAACAATGGAGAGATGATCTTCCCAGTATTGAGCACGTCAACCAAGTTTTTATTTTATTTTTATTACAGTGCCAAGGCAGGACTGTAATGAAAAAAAAAACAAAAAAACAGGGAATATTTTTTTATAAGATTGAAATAAAAAAATTGTCATATCGTGAGGTCTTAAGTCATTATGTATATACTACCATTTGTCAGTTTGGGTCATAAATTAAAAGAAGAAAATGAAAGAAGTGAATACATTTATTATTACAGCAAAAACACATTACAATTAACAAACATGACAGTCAAGACTTTATAATTTTACAAGAATTTGTAATCATGTAAACATTTCTATTTCTAATATATAATAACATATGTAATATATATCCTAAAGTATGATCTATTTAGTATAAACAAACTTTCTATTCGTAAAATAATCATGGTCATAATCATGGTTATCATAAAGATTTTATAATTATACTAAAGTTAATAATTATACAAATAATTATTTAAATATAATTCTATTTCTAATATATAATATTTGTAATATATATATATATATATTTGTGTTTATGATTAATATATCTTTTTATATATTTTATATTTTTTTCACAAGATCAGCATATTAGAATGATTTCTAATGGATCATGTGATGCTGAAGACTGATCTGATTATGAGAATAATAATGGTAAATAAGTATAAATGACCATAATAAATAATTGAATTTTAAATTATTTCAAACTGAAAACAGGTATTTTGAATTGAAAAGAAATATTACAAATGTTACTGTCTTTAGTGTTTTTTTTATTATTTTTATTTTATAAAATAAATGCATTCTTGATTATCAGAGATTTTAAAAACTTTTAAAAAACACAAACAAATTATGAGAAATAATGCTGCATCTGTGCAGTCAAATTACAAAAAAAATAATAATAATAAATAATAATAATAATAATAATAATAATAATAATAATAATAATAATAATAATAATAATAATAAATAAATAAATAAATACCATTTATTGCTTTGAAAGCACCGGTATTTCTATTTGGAAATGCAAATCTACTTCTTTTTTTACTTCAAAGTCTATAAAGTCATGAACCCGAACAGCTTTAGATATAAGAAATGTCAAAATCGAAATATCTGGCATCACCAATATGTTTGAGGACTTGAAGCCGGTTGTCATCCATCACTGCTGACAGGCTGCTGGAATGGAAGAGCAATACAGGTGAACAAAGATCACGCGTTCATGTTCGCAGCGGCACACGGCAGCAGCAGCTTCGCATGTCAAGATCACTTGACTTTTTGCCTCATAGTCATATTGCTTCTCAAATAAAACTTTCCTGACACATCAATCGTTTAGAGGAATAAAGAAGTGTCATACTGAGACAGGCGTGATTTATTTACATAAACCTTGTTGTTTAGTATGCTGTTAGTTGAATGCAATAAAACAACAGATGACAGACAGACAGACAGACAGACAGACAGACAGACAGACAGACAGACAGGCAGACAGACAGACAGACAGACAGACAGACAGACAGACAGATAGATAGATAGATAGATAGATAGATAGATAGATAGATAGATAGATAGATAGATAGATAGATAGATAGATAGATAGATAGATAGATAGATAGATAGATAGTAAATAGATGCCCATTTTCTAAACTTTCTATGAACTCAACTTCTATGTAAACATCATCTTCACGTAAGACAGCATTTCCTCACAGGTTGTGGGGTTGTTCACACTTCTAGTATTTTGTGCTGCGTCATCCTTCAGTAACAGCCTCTTTGGAAAGCCTGATTAGATTGTGACAGGTTCATAAAACAATCCATGCTGAAATGGGGCACATAAACTATTAAGGTCAAAGGAAAATCAAACAATAAATGTTGTCTTGATGCTCTTTAATGTGGTGTGACAAATCGCTGTAGCTGCCTAGTCGATTCAGACGGCAGCACTGTATTACACTCTCTCCCCATCAGCCCACCGCTTTACTACAAGTTACAGCAAGAAAAATAAAGATCAAATTCATCATCTCTCATGTTATCAGTGTTTCAGCAGCAGGAAGACATCAAAGATGTAAACAACGTCTCACCTAATATTATAGTAACCTCAGGAAAAGTATTCAATGACCACAGCAAGGTAGTTAGCTAGAAAAATAAACTCTAGAGAGAAGCAGGTTTGTGATTTTAAAGGGGTCATTAATGCATTATTATAATTTTTTTATGATTCCTGACATAAACTTGTAATCTCAGTATGTTTTTTCATCACAATCGTTCATAATTTTGAAATAAATAGTCATTATCTACCCTGGATCGTGCTCTCTGAGATGGACGTTCTGTTGGAAGGTGCGTGTCCACTGCTAGAGTTCAGTGTAAATGCCCACTGCTGTGACTGGCTAACATTTTCAGATTTTTTTACAGTTTCAGATTTTTATATTATGTTTCTCAAGGTTTCGATTTTCCAATCTCAATTTCAATCGTTTGACAGTTAATACATATTTATATCTTTGGGATGAAAAAACTTTTTTATTGCATAAAATGGAAAATGTGTTTCTAGGTCAAAGTGACTCAAAAATAACAGTATGTCAAACTTTTCTTTTTTTTCTTCTTTTTTTCTTTTAAAGCAAAAGGCATTTAAATTAATCAATGGTGTTTCAAAAATGGTAAAATAAGCGAAAGAATACATATTTTTTTTTAAAGTTCAAAGTTTCCAAGTTGGTGACAAAGGTCCCATTCTAAGTACATTTATAATTACATGTTTTTTAATAATTTAAAAAATAATAATAATTTAACATTTCCAGAAAAATCACATTTTGCCTTAGTACCAACGTAACCATATTTCCTGATGCTATTTCATGACATGCACTATTCTAAGCATGATGTCTTTCATGTTTTAGCAGATAGCGTTTGCGTTCTGTGAAAGACGACACCACTGAGTTTCCGGGGAAAATGAAACAGGGGGATCTGGACTGATTTTTGAAAGTGCAAAATAGTCTCATCTTCTCTCACATTGTCAACAACCTGCTGTTTACTGTCTCTCTGAGTTTCTCCATCTCACTTACGCATAAAACATTCATAACTGAGATGGCAGATGAAAGAGCAGCGCTGGGTAAAAATGAAGCAAAAAGAGATGAAGAGCAAAAGAAGGAGAGGGAGAAAGTAAAAGAGGAAGAGGAGAGGAAGAGAGCGGTGGTTCTCCTGAGGGCCAATCCATCTTTGATTGCCATGCTGAAGTAAAAACATGGTCTTTCAAAGAAGGCACTAAACATAGACTTATCATAATCCTCACAAATAATACACAGGATTGCACATTCTGCAATGTGTAACTCTTAAAAATGACTTTGTAAATCCCACATAATAACAAGTTAAATTGGTACACATCAGATGCACAGTAAAGATGTAAATATTTACTTCTTTGGCAGATTTTTAACCTTATCTCAGATACTTAAGAAACATTGTATTTTTAATGCAAATCGCTGTAGGAGACACCAGGGCTAGTTGTCACAGTGGCTACAATTGAGTCAAACACATACAGTAGTTCAACACTGTCATAAATTAGAATAATCCTGCCCTTGAAATGAAAATTGTAATATCATATTTTATAACAGTTCCTAGGTGTATATATAAGGTACACACAATGACTAGTAGACATTTGCGCAAGATTAAGGCTGATTATATCAGAAATGCTGAACCTGCTCTGAGGAAAGTTATTTTTCATAAATATCAGGCTGCTGTTGCATGAATTGAATCAGGCGTTTTGCTGTTCAAATTTTGAAGAAAAGCAATTAAATAGCATTGCATAGATTTTAAAAGCAGAGTTGTTTTGGAAAAATGCCTTTGTTTTACACTTAAGACAGTTGTTTTTGGGGTCACTGTGGCTTAATGGTTAGAGAGTTGGACTTGTAACCTGAAGATCGCAGGTTTGAGTCTCAGTGCTGGCAGGAGTTGTAGGTGGGGGGAGTGAATGAAGAGCGCTCTCTTCCACCTTCAATACCCATGGATGAAGTTCCCTTAAACCATGCACTCAACCCCCAATTGCTTCCCAGGCGCTGGAGCAAAATAGCTGCCCACTGCTTTGGGTGTGTGTGGGTTCCCTGCTCACTGCTGTGTATGTGCACTTGGATGGGTTAAATGCAGGGCACCGATTCAGAGTATGGGTTACCATTTTTGGCAAATGTCACAACTTAAAAAAAAATGTAAGGCCTCATTGCAAAAATTACAATAACATCAGCAATAACAATGGCCATTTTTATATAGACTTCAAGATTATAACTTTTAGGAATATTCCCTGTAATAAAAAACACAACAAGTCCCAGTCACCCCAATAATTAACTAATTATAAAACATTAAAAAAAAGACACGAATGAAGACTGTCTAATTGTAATGCACTGAGAACAAATACACAAATACCTTTATTTAATATTCAAACTGGCTTGGAGAAAATGTCAGCCATTAAAATAGATAAAAATGTGCAACTGAAAACAAACATCAGCGTTTTGCAGTTTTTACATCTTCCCTTCAAGCAATAATTTGCCATACTGTACATGTTTTCTTTCACTATGGCCTTATGCATTTTTAAATACGACCTTGCTTTTCATGAGTTAACAGTAGCTGCAGGTTTCGTTCAAACATTTTTATGGATTAAAGAGTTTTCAAGCAGCAAGCAGAATCTTGTCTTTCTTTCCGTCAGAATATATAAATGTACCACTAACAAGTGTTAGTTTGTCCCCCTTTTGGGGGGTGAATTACCAGCTTCACATTCAGGATTGGATGCTTATAAATTCATCTAACAGAAATCCTACTACTATGTGCTGTTTTAAGCCAGAGCTCTAAATAAAATGTTGATTCTATAAGATTTCTCTTTTTGTCATCAAATTCTACCTTAAAGGAATAGGTCAGCCAAAAACAAAACTGCTAAAATTGTACTCACCCCCTCAGGCCATCCAAGATATAGATGAGTTTGTTTCTTCATGTAAACAGAGTTGGAGAAATGTAGCTTTATATGACATGCTCACCAATAGATCCTCTGCATTGAATGTGTGCCATCAGTATGAGAGCTGATTAAAAACGTCACAATAATTCACAAGTAATTCACACAACTCCAGTCCATCAGTTGACATCTTGTGAAATGAAAAGACATGTGTTTCCAAGAAACAAATCCATCATTAAGGCATTTTAAATTTAAACCGCTACTATTTGTACTTTGAACACTGAAAAAGTCCATCCTGTTGTCTTTGCACATCAAAATCCAACAAGTGCAAATTCTGTCAGTGTTTGTGCTAATTGCAAAGAGGTCAAAACAAGCGCTACGCAGTGTGGCGTGTATGCAAATAGCCTCACCAGATGTCATATCAAAGCCACTGGAGGCATTTAATCAATCATAATGACTAATAAGATGATTACCTGGTATAATCCTACACTGCATTTGGCATGTTTTCAATACTGTCAGCCACTGCTGAATCACACCGTGACATCGGCTGCTGCGTAATGCTTTGCGTTCAATCACTCAAATGACAAGCTATAGAGCCACAGCTTCCTTAACATGCAGTAAGAGAGCCATAGGTAGTTCTCAATATTTCAGAAAAAAAAAATTTCGCTTAAATAGTAACTAAACCCTAAACCAACTTTTTTAGTTAATGATCTGTAAGAATGGGGCTTTATTAGTGCTGTTCATTGATTCAAGTAACTTTTTTGACAGAGTATAAAGTGTTTTAATTCTACAATATATGGTATAAAAACGTCTGAGTGCTGCCCTCTTCAGGTTGAACTACTGCAGTTGATTTTTCCTATTGGATGTTGCGGTGGCAAGTGACGTAAGCGGTGGCAAGTGACGTAAGCAGTTTCCAGCTCACCACGTCCCTTGGTATGAGCTACCACGACCATGGCAGTATAAAACCATCTTGTTCCGTCAAAATCACTGTAGTGAGTCAGGAGTTGGAATTGCGAGAATTGAAAACCATCAGGATAGAGTATTATAGCATGTATTTAGCATACTATTTATATAGTTATTTAGATTATTTTTTGTAGACTATGTAGTTAATTAGCATAGTTGTTAGTGTAATGTTAGTATTGTTAGAAAAGCGCTGAAAAACGACGTGAGCTGAGACCGCAGTTTTCGCCAGCGGCTCGAATTGATATGGCTCAGGCCACAGACACCTCGACATCCTCCACTTCAGGTGAAGGTGGGGGAGAAAAGTCCTCTACTTCAAATGAATGCTATGTTGCAAAGCTACTTGCGTCAGTACAGTCACTCTACATTTTAATGACTCTGACAGCTGCTGTCAATCAATCCGTCACTGCGAGCGTCAGGTTCACGCCCCACGTGCACAGCCCCGCCCTCAGTTCGTCCCCTCTATCTCCGCTGTGCTCTGCCCACTTTTCAGCATTTTTCAAATATTGCCCTTTAAAGTAGCATTTTTACACAGAAGGTAATGAACTGTTGCAATGCACAAATTAACATTATAGGAGTATGTTGTTGCTAAAAAGAACAATATTTTGTGTTTTTGGTGAAATGTGGTTTAAGGTTCGAAAAACATTATTTTCCATATAATGTACATTATTGTTTCTCCTCTATGCCCCGCCATTCTGTAACGCATCCATTTTTACAAGGTCTGAAAAATGAGGTGTGCTCTGATTGGCCAGCTATCCAGTGCATTGTGACTGGCCAAATGCCTCAAGCTTGTGACGGAAATGTTACGCCCCTTGCCATACTGATATGTGTGTCCCAGTCTGAACACCGGCGCAACAAGACAAAAACAATAAAACCCAACACAAATGAGGCATTTGTTGCATCCAATGGGGAAATAATTACAGATTATAATGACTTAGGGGCTGTCACATATTGCGTCTTTTGCGCAGTCAAGTAAGTTATTCCAATGTAGGCACGTGGTATACACGCTCAGAGCAGTAGCGACGCGCACGTGGTGCGATGTGCTCATGTTTTCCACACCGCATCGAGTTAAAAACATCTCAACTTTTCAGAAAGCCACAAGCGCACCACGGGTCATGTGACAAGAACAAACCAATCAGCTTAATCCTTTCCTGTAACAACGTTGAAAGCTCAGCCAAGATGAAGGAACAGCTGATCATAGCTGTATATGGATTGCCATTTTGAAATAAATTTAATAGCAGAGCTACTGCAAGCGATTTTTAGTTGCGCAAATCCATTTATCATTTGCTGAAATGTCCGTGTCTTCATGGAGCGAGCACGTCATGGTTGCTTAGCAACGGCAGACGCCCCAGGGGCGCAACTGCCCGAGCGCTTTGGAAAGGAGGAGAAAGTTGTGCGCCTAGCATTTTCTACGCGTTTTTTGGCACGATATGTGAACAGCCCCTTAAACTGTGTTTTTACATGTTGCATTGCATCATGCTGCGTAAAAATAAAATCATGTATTGTATGCATGTATTGTATGGATATGTCATACAACAAGCACTAGTCTAAGCCAACGGTTCTTAATTCCAGTCCTTGGGCCCCCCAGATCAGCATATTTTGCATGTCTCTCTTTGTTAACACACTTGATTCAGATAATCAGCTCGTTAGAAGTGAGCTCTGTGTATGAACTGTGTTCCCATTGACATGTTCCCTGCACTGTGTTCATTGCTCCCTACAGGGGAAATCTGTTGAAGTTAACCTCACTTCGGAACATTAATTCACGAATTTGCGCTGCGCAACGTCTTCACACACGCACAAGTGTGACATCATATACCGCTGTAAAAAAATATATCTAGGATAGATATATTTATAGGATCAGGATCAGGAAACAGTCCGTCATAAAATGCGCTGCACACGTCTGAATATTTGGGTTGAACTGTTCTGGAACATTGTTGTAAATGCAACTTAACCATTGATTTCTAGTTGTGTCCTCTTTTGGACGACTAAACAAAGTATTTTTGTTTTCACAATGAAACAGCGTATCCACAACATGGTGCCGGCAGCAACAGCGAGTATCAAAGTTACGCCTTCTTTCTTTGCATGAACATTTGGGAGGTGTTATGCAAATCTTCTGAAGTCTTGTGATGTAGACATGTGGGGGGCGAGTTTAAACAAGGCATTTTGGGGGGCGTGGACGAGTCTTAACTTTAATAAAGAATATCTCTTTGGGTTTGAGACTTTTATCGTTACAACTTTACAGATCTTCCTTATGCACCAAGATCCTGTGACTCTCCAAAGAGAAAGGAAAACTTGAAATTGCATCATATGACCCTTTTAATTCTTCTCTTAACAGTTAGTGTACAATTACAGGTCTATCTACATCATCCATGTTCTTCAATCATTTACATTTGACATTAATTTAGTCAAAGCTTTTAGTGAGCAGCTAAGAAAATTAGTTTTCCATTAAAGTACCCTGGGAATAATTTTTTCGTAATTACCTGCTTAATATTTCTAGTGTCTTTCTTTGATGACTGACATGGCTGTCTGTTATGATGCGGCACCTACAGTAAAGCCTGCCATCAATCTCAATAAGTTAGAGCATCTATTGGAAAAGTTATTCTACTTTAATAAGACATCATTTTTTCAGCATTCTTTTGTAACAAGTGTAAATTTGATTAATTGAATTGCATCCTGATTGCATCCTCAACTTTTAATTACCACACCCACAACTCAAAACTCAATACATTTATATTATATTTACATTTACATTTACATTTAATCATTTAGCAGACGCTTTTATCCAAAGCGACTTACAAATGAGAACAATAGAAGCAGTCAGGTCAACAAGAGAACAACAACAGAATACAAGTGCCATGACAAGTCTCAGTTAGTCTAGTATAGAACGCATAGCCAGGTATTTTTTTTTTTTTTTTTTTTTTTTTTTTTTAATTAAATGAAAAAGACAAGAAGAGGAAAAGTACTGGTGTTAGTAGGTTAAGTGCAGGCGAAAAAGATGAGTCTTTAGATGTTTCTTGAAAGTGAGTAAAGACTCCGCTGTACGAATTGAGATTGGGAGGTCATTCCACCAGCTGGGCACAGTCCAGGAAAAGGTCCGTGAGAGTGATTTTGAATTTCTTTGGGATGGCACCACAAGGCGTTGTTCACTTGCAGAGCGCAAGCTTCTGGAGGGCACATAGGATTTAACCAGTGAGTTTAGGTAAGTTGGTGCCGTGCCAGTGGTTGTCTTGTAGGCAAGCATCAGTACCTTGAATTTGATGCGAGCAGCTACTGGTAGCCAGTGTAACCTGATGAGGAGGGGAGTAACATGAGCTTTTTTTGGCTCATTGAAGACAACCCTCGCTGCTGCATTCTGGATCATTTGCAGAGGCTTGACAGTACATGCAGGAAGGCCCGCCAGGAGAGCATTACAATAGTCCAGTCTGGAGAGAACAAGAGCTTGGACAAGAAGTTGGGTTGCTTGCTCTGACAGGAAGGGTCTAATCTTCCTAATGTTGTATAAGGCAAACCTGCAGGACCGGGTCGTTGTAGCAATGTGGTCAGTGAAGCTTAACTGATGATCCATCACAACTCCTAGGTTTCTGGCTGTCCTCGAAGGAGTTATGGTTGATGAGCCCAGCTGTATAGAGAAGTTGTGATGAATCAATGGGTTAGCTGGAATCACCAGTAGTTCAGTCTTTGTAAGGTTAAGCTGAAGGTGATGGTCATTCATCCAGCGGGAAATGTCACTCAGACAGGCTGAAATGCGAGCAGCTACCGTCGGGTCATCAGGCTGGAATGAGAAGTAGAGTTGGGTGTCATCAGCATAGCAGTGATAAGAAAAGCCATGCTTCTGAATGACAGATCCTAAAGATGTCATGTAGATGGAGAAGAGAAGTGGTCCAAGTACTGAGCCCTGAGGAACCCCAGTAGCAAGGTGGTGTGACTTTGAAACATCACCCCTCCAAGACACACTGAAGGATCTGTCAGAGAGGTAGGACTTAACCCACAGGAGAGCAGTTCCAGAGATTCCCATCTTTCTGAGGGTGGACAGGAGAATCTGGTGATTAACAGTGTCAAAAGCAGCAGACAGGTCCAGTAAGATGAGTACCGAGGATTTTGAAGCTGCTCTTGCTAGCCGCAGGGCTTCAGTAACTGAGAGCAGAGCAGTCTCAGTTGAGTGGCCACTTTTGAAGCCAGATTGGTTGCTGTCCAGGAGGTTGTTCTGTCCAAGGAACATAGAAAGCTGGTTGAACACAGCCCGCTCAAGTGTCTTTGCAATGAATGGAAGAAGGGATACCGGTCTGTAGTTTTCAAGAAGCGCTGGATTTAGAGATGGTTTCTTGAGCAGTGGGCTTACCCGAGCCTGCTTGAATGCTAAGGGAAATGTTCCAGATTGAAGAGAGGAGTTGATAATGTGAGTAAGTGAAGGTATGACTGAAGAAGAGAGTTCGCTTGAAGGAGGTGAGTGGGGATAGGATCAAGTGGACAAGTAGTAGGATGATTGGACAGGAGAATTTTGGAGACGTCCATCTCTGAGAGTGGGGAGAAGGAGGATAAAGAGTGTGCATCAGTCATTGTGAAGTTTTCCTCAGTCTGTGGTGTGGAGAATTGTTCACTGATGGATCTCGTCTTATTTGTGAAGAAAGTTGCAAAGTCGTCCGCTGTAAGAGTCGATGGAGGAGGTGGAGGCGGCGGATTAAGAAGAGAAGAGAAAGTCTTGAATAGTGTCCGAGCGTCACAGCAGCTGTTAATTTTGTTGTGGTAGTAGGATGTTTTAGCTGTTAAGACCTTTGCAGAGAAGGAAGAGAGGAGTGATTGATACACACTGAGGTCCGTAGAGTTTTTTGATTTCTGCCATTTCCTCTCTGCAGCCCTGAGTTTAGAGCGATGTTCACGGAGAACCTCGGACAGCCAGGGGGCAGATGGGGCGGTGCGTGCTGGTCTAGACACCAGTGGGCAAAAGTTGTCCAAGCAAGATGTTAAAGTGGAGCAAAGAGTGTCCGTAGCACTGTTCGTGTCCAGAGCAGAAAACTGAGAGAATGGTGGAAGAGAGGATGAAACCACAGCAGATAGGCGAGATGGAGAGAGTGAGCGTAGGTTCCGTCGAAAGGTGACCTGCGTTGGAGTGTGTGCCACTTCAGGAGTAAGTGCTAGGTTAGCAGTAATGAGGAAGTGGTCTGAGGTGTGCAGTGGAGCAACTGAAGAGGTGTCCACAGAGCAACCACGCGTGTAGATGAGGTCAAGTTGGTTGCCCGATTTGTGAGTCGCTGTAGTGGACATGAGCTTGAGATCAAATGAGGTGAGCAGAGTTTTGAAGTCAGCAGCCTGGGGTTTATCTAAGTGGATGTTGAAGTCGCCAAGCAGTACCAGAGGAGTACCATCTTCAGGAAAGTTTGATAGCAGCACATCCAACTCCTCCAAGAAGTTTCCCAGTTGACCTGGAGGACGATAAATGACCACAAAGTGGATTTTAACAGGGTGGGTTACAGTAATGGCATGTGATTCAAATGAACCAGTACCTGTAGGTGATGGCTGAAGATCAAATTTCCATTCTTTGGATATAAGGAGACCCGTACCTCCACCCCTCCCAGTGGTACGAGGAGTGTGGGAACAAGTGAAATTAGTGGAGAGGGCTGCAGGGGTGGCAGTATCTTCAGGTTTGATCCAAGTCTCTGTCAGTGCCATGAGGTTGAGACCGGAATGGGTAGCAATAGAGGAAATGAAGTCTGCTTTGTTAACTGCAGACTGGCAGTTCCAGAGACCAACTGGAATAGAGAGCATAGTAGTAGAGGTCAGAGGGACATGGCGTAGGTTTGTCAGACAGGCCTTCCTGCGACGTACATAGCGTGCTCTCCGAGTGTTAGTAGTGATAGTAGAGATCTGAAAGCACATAGTGACTACAAGTGTAAGATATATTTGAGAGCAAACTATACAAAGAGTGCTAAAAAAGAGAAAAGCAATACTCAGGTGCCCTGTCGGTGTCCTTGCTCGGTGGAGTCGCGCAGGTAGAGTCTATTGTCTTTACACTCGTCGGTCTTCACACGAGGAGGGTTCACACGAGGGTTGCCGCAACCGCTGCCGCGGGGAAACCTAGTGCTTTGGATTAGCCTGATTACCTGTGATTGAAGTCAGCTGGACACGCCTCACTATTTAGCAGATCGAAACCAGGCAGTCCCGCGATAGGCAAACGCAAAACCAAGCGCCACTTTCAGCACGTATTAACCACGGTAAGACACACACAATTTAAACCAAAACAAAAACTTTGCTAGCAATGATGATCACACACACTAGTCTGATGAGAAAACAAGACAAAACACTCACAAGCTGCTGTCCTTCTATGTTGCTCGACTGTTTCTTCTGACAAGTGCTTTCCAAACAGCTAATTAAGTACTTTCACTGGCTTTGGCCACGCCTCACTATTTAGCAGATCGAAACCAGGCAGTCCCGCGATAGGCAAACGCAAAACCAAGCGCCACTTTCAGCACGTATTAACCACGGTAAGACACACACAATTTAAACCAAAACAAAAACTTTCCTAGCAATGATGATCACACACACTAGTCTGATGAGAAAACAAGACAAAACACTCACAAGCTGCTGTCCTTCTATGTTGCTCGACTGTTTCTTCAATAATATATTATTATATATTATTATTTATTTATTTGTTTGTTTATTTTTGTGGTTGTTCAGCAGTCTGTTGCACTCTGATGTAAGTCTCAATACAAAAGAAAATATCTGTTGCTACTTCGGTTTCACTGTGATTTTAAATGATAGTTCAACCCTCATGTCATTCCAACCTGTATGAATCATGAACCTGTACGAGTTTATTTCTGTGGAACACAAAAGATGATATTTTGAAAAAAGTTTCTGTGTTTCTTTAGAATCAAGGATGAAATATAACTGAGATGTTCATACCCCTACTAAACTCATTTTCTCCTCTTGTATAAATGCCTATGCGATAAAGAACAAAACATTGATACTTTACACAGGTAATTGAATCATATACTGAACAAAGAGTAAATCATCATAATTAATGATTTTATGAAGCCGTCATGCAGCATCTAATGAATATTTAGGAGAGAAACATCCCCAAGACTGATTATTACAAAGCAAATTACTAAAATTCCCCATGGGATCTAACTCAATCAATTGCTGTCTTTTAGTACTTGCCATTTATGGTGCCTGAATTTCCCCAGGTGCTTCAACATGGAGATTTTATCCCATGATTAAATTACAGGTCTCATCCTGTCAGGCTTGTTTCATATATCCAGAGCTCTTACAGTACAGTCACACAGTTTGATGCATCTCATCCTTTCTGAAGCATAACTGTGCCTGCACTTTCCACTGGCAAAAGCTGCATTAACAATTCTTTCTGAAAATATTTTTTTCCTAAAAAAAAAAACAAAAAAAAACGGCATATGGGTTTAACAGGGCATGAGGCTAAGTAAATAATACAATATATTCATTTTTGTGTGGTCTACTCTCCTTTAAAACAATAAACTACATAAATAAAAGAATCAATAATTATTGTTATTTTTTTAAAGACTACTAAACATTACTCTACCTCTAATTAGATTTTAGGGATGGATGGATGGATGGATGAATTGATCTTTACAGCCGCTTTTGATCAATGTCATGTGTGCTTGCTGAATAAAAGAATAAAAATATATATATTTTTTTAGAGTTTTAAACAGTCTAAATCTTTCAAAGCACCCCCTGGCATACACGTACCCCTGGATGGGAATCACTGCTTTAATGACAACTGGGATCAGCAAGAACAGAGTTTTGGAGCTCATGACATAACTTTGTTCTTCACCCTGTCAGACCAGAAACCAATGATTACAACCTTAATCAATTCATCTGTGCAAGAGTTTCTTCTGCTGTTTCTCTCCGACTTTTGACTTCACTGTCAATGAGAACGGTTTCTCTTTTGCGTTTCTTTTCCAAATGCATCTCCCACAGTCATCAGAGCTTGCAAAATAAACAGTTTTATACTGACCTACAAAACTGCCCACGCAGATTGAGTCTAATTCTGGGAAACAAGAAAGTTTATTCACTAGGTTTTCTATGTACCACCGCCTTTCAGGTCAGGACAAAGGAGATTGGATTGCACATTGTTGACAATAATTTTTCTGGTTGCCCCTCAAAGATTCTATTTTGAAACTGATGAGATTATATTTCATATAGAGATTGAGGCGGTAACCTTGACTCGGTGTTTAGAGTAGTTCTGGAATAGCTGTATTTTATCTGATTAGTTTTCTCAGAGGCGCACAGACTATATTAAGAGGAAATACGGAGCTACGGGCACTTGAATGTAATACTTCAGAGATTACAGTAACAGGATTTTTCCTTTCACTTAAAAAAAGCGCTGTAAGACAAAAATAGAATTACATGCGCAAATACTGGTAAATGCTTTGGTGAACCTAGATTTACTGTATTTGTACTTTAAATTACTACATTTTATAACAGGTGTATCCTTGTGAAGTTGGAGGATTGCAAAAAAAAAAAATAGATAGACAGATAACCTGTTTGTTTGTTTTTCTGTGGGATGCAGAAGATCAAACTTATGCCATTTTATTTTTTATTTTATTTTTATCCAGAAAAAGTAAAATTCCAGTAAAAAAAAAAAATCTATACAATGTGCCACATTTAATGAAACATTTACAATTAAAAGTTGCTATATTTCAAATGTAATACTATACAATATGCCACAAAATTATATTTAGTTAAAATGTTTCATGTAAAATTTAACTGGAACAATTACAAACAATTAAAAAGAAATAAAAAAAATTAATTAATGAATCAAGAATATAAATACTTTATACCTTAAAATTTTACCTTTATTTAAATGTGTTTCTTTGTAATTATCTGTGAAATTTATTAGCAATTAATATTTAAAAAATAGATTCACTCCCACCCACCTTTTCCTGACGGTGTTGTGAACCCAAAAATGTCATATATTTCACTGTCAATGTTTAATTTTCATCAAGAAATTTAAAAACTTTAAAACTACTTCAAATTAGTTAAAACTGAAAGCCCTCAAACTTTAAGCTTTCAAAACTACTTCAAACTTTCTGGCTAGGCTTTTTCAAGCCAACTTAAAGTTTGTCTACAAACTATATTATTGAGTTTGCTTCTTTCTGTTTCTTTGTAATTGTGTAATATATTTTAAGGCAATGTAATCTATCAGAAAAATAAATAGATAAATAGACAGATGTATAAGAAATTGTTATTATCATGTTGGTAGCGTGTTTGCAGCATGATTAGCATGTTACTAGCATGACCAACAAGTGACTAACATGTTTATAGAACGATGATAGTATGATTAGCAAGTTTCTAGCATGTTGCTAACATGTCACCATCATGTCATTAGCATGTTGCTAGCATGATAAGCAAGTGACTAACATGTTTGTTAACATAATTAGCAAGTGACTAGCATGTCGTTACCCTGATTAACAAAGTTATGAGCATGTTGTTAGCATGTTTCTAAGATTCTGTTAGCATGATTAGCAAGTGATTAGCATTTTGCTAGCATGTCATTAGCATGATTTGCAAGTTACAAGCATGTTTCCAGAATGTTGCTAGCATGATTAAAAAAATGACTAGCATGTCACTAGCATTACTAACACGTTACTAGCATGTCAATAACATGATAAGCAAGTTATTAGCATGTCGCTAGCATGTTTACGACATGATTAGCAATTGTCTAGCATGTTTCCTATCATGACTACCAAGTCACTAACATGTTAACATGATTACCAAGTCATTTTAACATGTCGTTAACTAGTTTCTAACATGTTGTAAACATTAGCAAGTGACTAGCATGCCGCTAACATGTTGTTAACATGATTAGCAAGTGACTAGCATATTTTTTATCATGATTAACAAATTACTAGCACACTGCTAGCATGATTAGCAAGTGACAAGCATGTCATTAACATGATTAGCTAGTAACTGGCATGTTGTTTACATGTTTCTAACATGTTGCTAACATGATTAGTAAGCTACTAGCACGTTTCTAGCATGATTAGCAATTAAATGACATGTTTCTAGCATGATTAGCAAGTTACTAACATTTTGTTAGCATGTTTCTATGCTATCATCTATTGCTGGTTTAGCTGTATTTTCAGTAGGGAGTTTTTAAGCTTTGCTATGGCAGTGGACAGATTAAAAACACTTTAAGTCTTATTAAGTCTCAGACTTACATGTAAATACTTGGTAACAGTACCTGGTTGAGTGCCCAGGTGGCAGTATGGTGCCTTAACTCTGACACCTGTCACACAAGAAGACAACGCAGTAGGAATGGGCGATACCAATTTTTTTTCATGCGATACGATACCGATACTTTGTTACAATTTTAACGATACCGATACCAATATCAATACTGCTTATAATTTTAAAAGTGTATGTGATTTTTCAAAATTATATATATATATATATATATATATATATATATATATATATTTGCAGTTACCATGGCTACAAGAACGATGATTTGTGGTGTTATTGTTAAAACCATGGGTAATTTTCGTAAGGGAACCTGAAAAAAAAAAAATCGATGTGCACATCCCTAAGACGCAGCACTCGCAGCTACTCTGAGGAGAGCTGTGTTCATCAGAGTAAGTTGTTATTATTTTATTAGTCATAAACTGGGAAATATTATATAACCTATTAACAGCGGTTTTCTGTGTTCATATACTTCATATACTTCACATAAAAGGGTGATTATTTTAATAAGTACAGCTTTTTCTTTACTCGTCTTATTTTTGTATTTGCAATCAATATCAATAATTTCCACAGCATTTATTAATCTTAGTTCATGTTCATTTCAGGATTTACTAATGCATTGTTAAAATCACAAGTTGTGTTCGTAAACATTAATGTACTATGAACATTGAATAAAAAAATAAAAACAATTAAAAACAATTTCTATTAACATTAACAAAGATTAATAAATTGTGTAATAAATGCATTGTTCATTGTTCATTCATGTTCGTTAAAACACATTAATGTTAACAAATGGCATCTTACTGTAAAGTGTTACCATTAATATTTATTCATTATACTGTTGAACTTGACAGTATTCTCTCTTTTGTTATTTCATAAGAGCATCAAAGAAGACGGCGAAAGCCAGAGTCTTGTGCCCTGCGTTTATCAGTATCAATATTATGCTCGTTGGGTGAAAAAGAGAAAACTCAATAAACAAAGTAAAAAATAATTTGAATGATATCTTCCCCACCACAAGGTTTCTATGATATCACAAAATATCGACATAGTGAATTCTTATGGCCACAATAACCATGATATGAAAAATCTAATATCGTGAAAGCCCTACTATGGGTATATGTAAGTAAAAATTACCTGAAAAAATTAAACTTAATATAAAATGTTACAAAAAGAGCCCTTAGGAAAAATAACTTACATCTTGCTTCATGAATGAAACTACTACAAACAAGACATACAGTAATGGCATTATAATACTGATCAGAAAAAATCCTTAAACTAACCCTATAAATCTTGAACAGGCCTTGCTGTTGCTCATCTTATAAAGTCAGTGATTCAGACTGTCAGGGGTCACAGCGGTACGGCTCAGTGAAGGTAAGCTCAGGGCCAAACAGGACCCCTGGGAACTGCCCAACACACAAGGAACAACTCCTGTCAATCAAAGCCCAAAGAAACATGAGGCAGAGACAGTGAAGAGTACAGAAACTTCAGAGCAAAGGTCACTTTCAAACGAGTGCTATGAAACTTTATGCACACAGATAGACAAGCTCTCAGAAAAAGACAGCTTTATACTGGACCCAAAAAAATAAACAAAAAAAAATCCAGAATGGCCAAAGATCTGAACTTAGTCCTCTTACTACAGTAGTTGCACCATCACAGTCAGCACTGCCTTGTCTTTTGGGAATGGGCAGTAACTTTTCAGTTACACATTTCAGTTTACATATTCATCCTGCTTTCATTCCACTCTCAGAAATAAAGGTACAAACGCTGTCACTTCTCATAAAGTACAAATATCTACCATTTAGGTACTAAAAATGCTTTAAGGTGCTTTTAAGCACCCTTTATGGTTAAATAAGTTACAGAGTTGTTCCTTTTTAAAAGTACCACCCCAGTGACAACTGCTTTTTTTTTTTTTTTTTTTAAGCAGAAAATAAAAGTTTTCACAGACAAACACTTAAATTAGTTTGATCTGCATATCATCTATTTTTTGGTGCATATCATCAAAAAACAGTCACCTCACAAGTCAGTCAGACAATCTCTTTATGTCTAAAGAAAGTGGTTCTGCAGATAATCTGACATACTGTCGCTGTCTGTGCGGAGTATGTGGGAAACTATACATAATTTAAATAAAGAAATAAATAGTATTTTAAATAAAGAAATAAACATTTAGAAAGCTGCAGGTAATCATGTCTGACTTGTTCTTTACTGTTGTAATTTTTGTAATTTTGTAATTTGTTGAGACATTTCTGTCTATGGATTAAACTGTTACTTTAAAAGGCTTCTGTGTAAATGTGCTCTTCGTATGTACAACAGTCCAAATATTAATTAGATACTCAGTGGTAATAATCAGAAGAGTTTGCATTAATTGATTTGAATTTTAAGTAATAAATTACTGCATCAAAGTGGATGAAAACATACATAAAAAGAGTATTCAATTCCATTATTTTACTGCATTTCAATAAACAAAAAAATAATGCAGGCATAAATAACAAGATATTGATTTAGCAGACAGATCCAGATCAGAGATGTGAAGCACACGGTCTCATGTTGAGGATATCATCATATTCACACTGTGATTTATAACTGAAGTTCTAATGATGTGAACAGACACACGCTGCTCCCCTGAAGTCAATGTAAATCAAAGCTTATGAGAAAAGACATGAAGAGATAGCCAGCAGAAGAGTTCTGGATATCCATATGCAAGCAGACACAACCTGCATCACACATACTGACACGTGCAAGTCAAAAATGTCTATATGTCACAAAATCAAGTTACCTTCAGGTTCTGATGAGCTCATTATTGTAAAAGCATTGAGAACAGCAAGAGGCCTTGTAAAGTGCATGAGCTTTACTCAGCAAAACCGCAACAATATAGAGAAAAATAAAGCAAAAATAAATGAATTCTCAATGCATAAGCCTACAATGGCTTACTTACAGCTTACACTCTTTGCACATTAAACAAGGCTAGCAAAAAATATTTTTTATATCAAGATAATTACTCATCACATCATCCTTAAGTTCCACTGAAACAAGGAGTATATTAGGTCCAGGCGAGGGCACCTTCATTATCTCCAGTCTGGCAGAAGAAATGGACAATTGAGTGTGTGCTTGACTTATTAAGGTCAATGAACAAGCGTGTGGGTGAACGGACTTGGCAGATGCCAGCAGGTAAAGACAACAGCACGAGCACAAGAGACTAATCAGTGCTTTAGCACATCCCTCTGGATCCACATACACACACACGCTTCCTCAAGCCTTTGAACCAGGACCAACCACGGTGTCAGACAGAGTTTATTCCAGCTGAAATCACACAACCGGTCACTAAACATACAAACAAGCGCCAGCAGCTGCCGCAGCGCCCCTCACATTGGAGAATCCTTGAAAATAAGAGTGCATATGTAAAAAAAATAAAAATAAAAAAGGAAAATAGAAAAGTTGTCAGAGCGGTAAATACAAGGCTGCAGAGAGGAGACATGAGCCTAGTGTGCTGGACCTCTGCTGATCCTCAGTCTTGTTGTTTCTGCTCGACTTCATCCTCTGTCTATGTGAGGTGGGAAGAAAATGAGTCGGGCTTCAGCAGAGTGAAGCACACAGCGGGTGAGAGCGGAAAGCTTTGCCTGTACTGCATTTAAAAAATACAACTGAAAACATATCCGGATCCAACCACAAAAAGTTGCCATGAAATTGCCTGACAAGAGCAGCTTTCTGCCCCATGTTGGTGTTATATTACCTGCTGAAACAGGATACAGGTCTCTCAAACCAAACCAAGAGCACCATGTCTCGATGTGATTAACCAATACATATAATGTAAGTTTTTAAATAATTTTAAAAAGCCTACAAAGTCAGAAACTGTTTTTTTTTTTTTTCATTATTTATTGAGTATACTATAATAGTGTTTACACATGACACATAACATATGACATAACATAGCATAACATATATGACCCCATGATCACAAAACCAGTCTTAAGTCGCTGGGGTATATTTTTAGCCATAGCTAAACAAAAAACATTGTATGGGTCAAAATTATAAATTTTTCTTCCATGCCAAAACTCATTAGGATATTAAGTAAATATGATGTTACATTAATATATTTTGTCAAATGCTTACCATGAATATATAAATATATAAAAATATATTTGATTAGTAATATGCATTGCTAAGAACTTCATTTGGACAAATTTAAATGCGTATTTTTTAGTATTTTGATTTTTTTGCACCCTCAGATTTCAGATTTTTAAATAGTAGTTGTATCTCCGCCAAATATTGTCATAACCTAACAAAACATAAGAAAAGGTTACCCTGTTTTATTCAGCTTTCAGACGATGTATAAATCTCAATTTCACAAAATTGACTCTTATGACCTGTTTTGTGGTCCATGGTCACATATAACATAACACACCAAACCACCACATAACATATAACATAAAATAGCATAACAGGTAACACTTAAGGTTCATTAGTTAACCACATTAGTTAACATGAACAAAGAATTAACAATATTTCTACAGCATTTATTAATCTTAGTTAATGTTATTTTCAGCATTAAATAATGCATTATTAAAATAACAAACAATCAACAACTGTATTTTAATAAACTAATATTAACAGATTAATAGTGTAAGAAATGTTTTCCTCATTATTTGACCATGTTAGTTAATACATTAATGAAAGTTAACAAATGACGCCTTATTGTAAAGTTACTATAGTCTATTAATAGTTTTCCTACATTATCAAAGATCGACTGTGTAAACTTGGTCTTTATCATAATTCAAACCTAAATATTAGAGAAAAAAAAAAAAAAAAACTTGAGTTGGTATAATTTCCTGAGAACTTTATTCACCAAGCCATGTTATAGCTCTGTTAGAGAGAAATGAGTGGAATATTCCTTTAATTTCTTATAAATGATCTTTCCTCCAGAACATGATTTAGATGTTAATGACAATAAGTTGTAGATGAAGTGAGGTCAGAGCACCTTAATTGAGTTTGGTGACTTCTGCAGCTACTTCAGGGAACTTCACCTTCATTGCTCTTACTGTCAGACTAAAATGGCAGATGTTGAAATGTTTGACAAATATGGCCATTACAGCTGTGAATATTAAGTGAGTGAAGTCAGAATTTCCTGGAAATGTCCAGCTAACATTTTCAATGTCTTTAAATTGCTGTCAAACGCAAAATTGTTGTTCTGTGTCACAAATGGCATAATTATATTTTTCCTCCCAATTTTTTAGAGCATAAGGCGTCTGTTATTCCACAAGAAAGACAGGAAATCACTTGCTGATTTCAGAATGCAGTCTGATGTCAACAGTGAGTAACAGCCTGCAGTCTGAAATAAAAAAAATACACAACTAAACACTCCAGCCGTGTAATGAGCAAGCAGATTGGGCTAACGGCTTATTCCTGTAAGAAAACAAACACATTAGAAGAACCCGCCTCTCCAATGGCCTAAAGCTAAGAAGACATGATCAGAGAGAGAGACTTAACAGAGAGTTAGACAGAGACATATGAAGGACACCGGAGACTTATACTGAATTTCCCTTCCTTGTTGCTTCGGTTTAGTAGTTCATTTTCCCAAGCAGCTTTTATAATGAGTTGCTATTTGGAGGTTCAGCTGGAACAGAAAATCTCTGCAACTTGTCTAGAGCCCAGACGTCAATTATACTGCAAACAATTATAAAAAAAATAAATAAATAAAAAAATAAATAAAAATTGTTGTATTTATTTGTGAAATTTACTGGTAATGTCTGAAAGAAAATGAATTCCACTCATTGTTTTTTTCAGTATACCTGGAAGTTTTATAATATTGCATTTATCTACTGACATTAACTATTAGTCCATCATTAATTTAAATAATAAAGCAAAAGGTGGGTTACACACAAAGCATGAGCTACAATTTAAACAAATGTATTTAAAGTATTCCAAAAGAAAACATGTTTGATTCAATATTATTTAATCAAATGAGCCTTTGAAATGACTTAACTTCCATACTGTAATAAAATTCAGTCAATTGGCAAAATATCCTGCCCATCCTTTTTTTTGTTTTTAAATTGAATATCCCTTTTTACTCAGTGTCACATTATGCAAGTAAAATAGGTTGTATTTTAATGGATTTATGTTTGTATACATTTATCATGTAATTTAACATGATCAATTTGATTACTGACCACATTTAAAGGAGAAACCTGTCGTTCCTCTCATGCAAACATAATCATCTTTTGATAGCCATAAAATAATCAGCTAACTATCAAGAAGTAAAAACACACACATTTTGTGATTATTCCTTGCTGTTCAAAATTTAGGGTCATTAAGACTTTTTAATATGTTATGGATAGTCTCTTATACTCACCAAGGCTGCATTTGTTTGATCAAAAATACAGCAATATTGTGAAATAATATTATGATTTAAAACAACTGTTCTCTATTTGAATATATTTTAAAATGTAATTTAAAGAAAGTGACATAAAGCCAAGTATGGTGACCCATACTCAGAATTCGTGCTCTGCATTTAACCCATCCAAAGTGCACACACACACAGCAGTGAGCACACACACACACCGTGAACAAACACCCGGAGCAGTGGGCAGCCATTTATGCTGCGGTGCCCGGGGAGCAGTTGGGGGTTCGATGCCTTGCTCAAGGGCACCTACATGCAATCCCCCCACCTACAATTCCTGCCTGCCCGAGACTCGAACTCACAACCTTTCGATTGTGAGTCCGACTCCCTAACCATTAGGCCATGACTTCCCACATGTTTATTCCTGTGATGAAAAACCAGCATCATTATATCAGCCTTCAGTGTTACATGGTCCTTCAGAAATCATTCTAATATTCTTATTTGCTGCTTAAAGAACATTTCTTATTATTATAAATTCTGAAAACAGTTTTGCTGCTTGCTATTTTTTCGAAAACTGTGATTATTTTATTTTACAGGACTCTTTTATGAAGAGAAAGTTAGAAAGAACAGCATTTATTTAGAGTAAAAAACGTTAACATAAAAATTTATCTTTATAATCAATTTAATGCATCCTTGCAGGGCAAAACGTTTTTTTTTTTTTTTTTTTATCATATCATCATCATACTATAGCGCACTTGTGATACACTTGTAAAACTAAAATGAAATTAAATGACACTTATGCATATCGATTTACTGTCCTATATAAATCATGCAGAAATAGCTTAAGCAGTCTTGTTATAGTCACATCCTCAGCTGAATGTGACTTCTGTTTGTGAGCATCTTCTTAGCACATTCTGACAAACTTTAACTGTGGCTAAAAGGTTACTTACAGAACCGTTCAATGTGTTTATATACACACTGAAAAATAAAAACAGTCACCAAGCCCTCCCAATGCAGTCTGCAGACTAAAATTTCCTCCGGTCCATATATCCTGTAAACTGGCTGAGCATATGAGCGTGGCTTCAGGAGCGACGACGGGCTGTAGTGCGACTGAGCAGTGGGGGTTCATGAGAGCACTAATCCTGAAGTGAACTGGCCCTGACTGCCTGCAGAGACCTCAGATCCAGCAGACATCCTCAGATCTGAGTTTGCCAGTTTCAGATTAGCAGCACCGAGCAGGACGTGATCTGAGCCCAGAGGAAGATACTCATTCAGCGCCCTGCTGAGCAGTAAAGAGCGCCAGCATTCACAAATCACAGTGTGATCTCTCATTCACAGAGGCCAGAGGAAAGCGCCACACTCTTGCGCGTTGTATTTGACTCTGTGAATATTAAATAAAGAGGAAGAGTCTGTAGAGTGAATCTGTGCGTGTTGACATCTCCGTGCATAATGTAACAGCAATTTGATTATGAGAAGTAATTATTTCAGATTTCTTATCCTCTGCAAAGTTCTGCTCATTCACAAAATGACTAAAAGTCTAATTACTCATAATTAGATGAGCAATACACATGCATTTATTTAACAGATGCTTTTATGCAAACTACTTAAAAATGAAAAATGTTACAGAAAAAGTGATTCATCTTAGGGAGACTTCTGTACATTTGTTCATTTAGTAGAAAATCACACTTCAGCGAAGATGATTCATCGTTAGCAGACAAAGACATGAGACAAGTGTTGGAAATAGAAAGTTACCAAACTGCTCAGAAAAAGTACAATACAAAGAGTTAGTATGAATAATGGAGTGCATATGCATTAATGCTTTAATATTATGGTTCGAATGAACATTTGTGGCATAATTTTGATCACCATAAAATAATACATTTCATTCATCACTCATTGTCTCAGTTATGGTGTATAATGGGTCCGATTTTTGAATGATCTTAAATTAGGAGGGAGCCGATCTCTGAATGCT
Source organism: Carassius gibelio (assembly GCF_023724105.1). NCBI lineage: Eukaryota > Metazoa > Chordata > Actinopteri > Cypriniformes > Cyprinidae > Carassius > Carassius gibelio. The sequence continues at coordinate 6,391,866 of NC_068408.1, read as the reverse complement.
GATGGTTAGACTACGAAACTTACAGTAGAAACCCTTTCTCACCAAAACACTCTGAAAGATCTACCTGTGACATGGGACCCAAAGCATTGGATTCCAATTATAGTAACAAGAGGGTCGACAAGAAGATCTGGTGATTTATAATGTCTCGGGCTGCAGACATGTCTAGCAGAATGAGGACGGATGATCAGGAGCAGCTCTGGCCAGCTGCGAGGCCTCGGTGACAGATAGTGAGGCGGCATCCGCTTCTGAATCCTGACTGATTGCTATCTAGCAGGTACTTCTGCGTGAAGGAAAAAGTCACCTGATTAAGAACCACTCCCTCAAGTGTTTTTGCCAAGAAGACAAAAAGAGGGGAGAGACAGGTCTGAAGTTTTCTACTACTGTAGAGCTTAGTGGGATTTGAATGTGGTGGGGGAAATGCCAGAATCCTGAGATAAAAATGTATCATGATTTCCATACAAATATCAGGCAGCACAACTACACTGATATTAATATTCATCAAATCAGTATTACTATGATTTCTAAAGGATCATGTGATTCTGAAAACTGGAATAATGATGCTGAAAATTCGGCTTTGCATTACAGGAATAAATTACATTTTAAAATGTATTCAAATAGAAAACAGTTATTTTAAATTACAATAATATTTCACAATATTACAGCATTACTGTATTTTTTTATTAAATAAATGTAACCTTGGTGAGAATAAAAGTCTTATTAAGAGTAGTATACTGTATCTTACCTCATTCCTGTAATAATTCATACAATCCACTACCACCTTAAATTCACCTAAATTCCTCTAAAAAGTTAAAGTAGACCAGAGTGGAGTATACAATGTCAAGTCAATCTCACGGTAAAGACTTTCAATTGCTGAAAGCGAACCGAACCTGTTTACCTCTGTCAATCTCTAGGATTATGAATTTACGAAGCTGTGCATATTTTCTGGAGGGAGGGTGTCTCATATACTACAGCACATTGAAAATATCTTGAGAGCACTTGGTGTGCTAGTGATAATCTCTAAATATGAGTATGTGCTTGTGAACTCTATAAGCATATTAAGCAAATGAGAAATTTCCTTTTCCCAGAGTTCAAATCTCTGTTTGTTTTCCGCACTACCATTGTCCAGCATTAGTCAGTATGTTTCATCTGAGCTGTGAGCTTGCAGTTTGAATTTACATTCACGCATTTGACAGATGCTTTTATTCAAAGTGACTTGCACTGCATTCAAGATAGACATTTGTATCAGTACATGCATTCCTTGGGAACCAAACCTATGACCTTGGGTAAGCAGCATGCTGTACTTTTGGTGCTACAGGAACAAATCAAATTGAATGTAGTGAGAGTTAAAGACTGAGTGCTGTGAAACAATACTAGAAAAAAGATAGACAACACACCTTTCTAATGCATTGCATTCTAATGCATTGTGATGCATCCAAACTCACTTTAAATAAACATTGCAACCAATATATTTTGATTCTTAACGGATAAGTCTTAAGTCTTAAGTCTTTTTGGGCAAGTTATTTTTACTGAATCGTTTAAAATAAACAAAATATAACTTATTAATTGATGGTATGAGTCGCACTGAATTTGTCAGAGCAGAACTGTCCAATCACAAAAATGCAATAATCCCAGCCAATGAGAAGATAAGTAAAAGTGGGCTACTAAAAAAACCAACAAACTTTAGTCTAATGTCAAATCCCAGTTGCTTAGTTTATCGTGTTGTATACGTACACTACCTACAAGTTTGATAGGATGCATTAAAATGATTAAAAGTCACTGTAAACACATTCATATTGTTACAAAAGATTTATATTTTAAATAAATGCTTTTCAGAAGACTGGAATGAAATAAATTGTAAAATGTATTCAAAAAGAAAACAACTATTTTAAATTGTAATGATATTTCACAATAGTTTTACTGCATTTTTTATCAACAAATGCAGCTTTTGTGAGTAAAAAAAAAAAGATTAAACATTTTACAAAGCCCACATTTTTGCTATACTATAAATTAATACAATTACAAGTCAAGCTAATTTTGTATTAAAATAGAAAAGTTTTATGGTAGAGTTAATACAAGGTAATGCATAAGGCATCACGTGCAATTAATTTCAACTTTTTAATTTTACAAACATACTATGGTCTATGGTGGTAAATTTAAATACTAATGTTAATTTACAAAAACTGAAATATTAAAAATGAATACATATACATGAATGTTAAATGAATAATTCTGTAAAAAATTACATTGCATTAACTACTGTAATGCTAAAGAGTAATAAACAAACAAACAAATAAATAAAATAAAATACCTTATTGTGAACTGCTACCAAATTGCTATTGTTTAGTTTATTGTTAGGGCAAATTATTTGCCAGTTGGTGTGTCTTCAAAAGAAACAGAATTGAATTGTACAGAAATCAGAATTGATACATAGACCTGAAACCCAACCTGTTCCAGCTCTATTAGTCTCACATCCCAGAAGATCTGACTGTGAGCGGCATCTCTGCAAACTTTCTTACCCTTTCACTGCATGGATGTTCCAGCTCTGACCTCTTCTCGCAGCACGGTTTCTTCTACCCTTCTCTCCGTCCTCATCCTCAGGCTGCCCCCACCGCGCGCCCGTGTGGCTGTGATTAATTCATCTGGGCTCTGGGAGCTGCTCACCGTGAGGGAAATTTACGCAGCTAACGGCAGATCAGCTGTTCAGCGGTGTCCTGCATGGGAAGAAGGACCATGCGGCACACATGATAAATAACAACAGATGAGGAGGGAAAAAAAGAGGACACCAGGGAGCAGTACGGACGAATATGATGAGCAAAAAGGGTTTCAGTGTCCCTCAGCGCCCACCTTGTGTCTCTGGAGATCTGATTCTACCGCACAGAATTATTGATGAAGCACGTAGCAGAAAACAACACTCTTGTGAAGATGCTAGGAAACTTCAGATAGCTAAAAGGGAAACACAACCAGAAAGAGTGAAACAGACATATAAGAATAGTAATAATAATTATAAAAGCCAAACTGTTGAATCCCAATACCCACTATGACAGTATTTGGTAAAAACTTCATTTGAGGGGTTTAATATTTAAATGTTAAGATTATGTTTTAATGTCTGATTTAATGTGTGCATTTTTTTAATCAATAACCCTAAAAATAAAATTAAAACACTGAAATCATCTTGAATCTTCAAACTGATTGCCTTGAAATCCCAATCAAATAATCATTCAAATTAAAGAATCAAAATGGCATTAGCCTTTACAATTTAAATGGAGTAAATAAGTAAATGAAATAAAATTTATTCTTGCTCTCAAAAATTTGGGCCCCTTATATCAAGATACAAGTGTGAGCCATTGAAATGAAATTAAATTAAATAATTCCTCCGCCCGCAGGAATACACAAAAAAAGGGGGCGTGGTCTTGTTGCGCTCCGACGGAGAAGAGGAAGAGTTGCGTTTGAAGAGTGTGTTTGTCGCCATGTCTTCGAAACGCTGATATTTTCATCTCGGAGTCCAATCATCTGTTGGGCCTTCCCAGGGACGCTGAACTTAGAGATAAATGGTTACAATTTATGTTTAACTCGGTTCCCGAAAATTTTAATCCTCATGTAAAACTATGTGCAGCACATTTTGCTGAGGACAGCTTCCTCAATCTCAATCAGTTTAATGCCGGATTCGCACAAAGATTATTCTTGAAAGATGGAGCAGTTTCCTCTTTGTCTGGAAAAGGTGCTGTAACTTATTACACAAAGGGCAACACTGTTTAGCTTTGTTAACTAGATGTTAGGACTGTGCAAAAAATCTAATGTGATTTTCATGTGCATCTCATCAGTAAAAAGGCTCCTGTGATTAGAAGTAAATCTCCAGCACGTGCATTCAGATCACGATTTGCAGGTTTCCAAAACAAATCCTGCCCACTTGCTTCTCTAAACTACCCCAATCACATTTCCAGGAGGGCAGTGTGAGCTAAGCTGCTGTCGAATCACAACACAGGAATGGCTGGCACAATCACAACTCGTTATGTATTTCTGAAGGAGGGACTTTATAGAACAAGGAAGTCATCAGCCCGTTTTTATGACAGTGAAAATAGCGGTATACAGATAGGTGAATTATGTGAAAAATACTGGGGGTTTTTTTACACGCGAAACATGAACACTGTTTGCACACTGTAAAACCAATCAAAGCTTCAAAAAAAGACGAAGAACGGGACCTTTAACATTTCAAGGTATTAATTATAAATAAGCATATAAATAAATGAATAAATAAATCAAATTAATTCTCATTCATTAAAATGTGAACCATTGATATCATAAAAATAAAACAGAGTAAGACAAATAAAATAAATTAAATCAAAACTAACGTATTAAATCTAAGAAAATTTTAAATAAAGAATTAAAAAGGCAGCTGTTCTAAATAAATAAAAGCATTCCTCGATTAAAAAACATGAGTTAACAAAGCTATCAACATTCTACAGAGAAGGTCACACAGAACACAGCAATAAACACGCGTGCGATCTGAATTGTTCAGTTTTTTTATAGTAGCTTATTATTAGCAAGAAAAGAGCTGGTGACAAAAGGCCAAGAGTAATCAGAGACTACAGCACTAATGAACAGGAATATCTTCTAAGCACACTGAGGCAGAGACAGGGGTCCGTCGAAGCATGCAGCCCAGTTTGAATAGAGATGAATGGCTCCATATATCATTAACCCTGCCAAGGAGCAAAGAGCAATCAGCCAAAACAAAAGCCCACAAGTTTCGGACACCATTCATTCCATCTGCAATATTATGTGGCATAGAGAACTGCAGTGAGGAGCAGGGACAGTGCACTGAATAGATATGTTTTATCAATAAATGATACCACACTGGGGGATTCTGGGAGGCTCTGCTCTCAATTTAAAAGCTCATCATCTTGTGACAGCAGGAGAATGTGCACGCAAGGTCTGGGATCTCTTTTGTCCTGTTCATTACACAACCCTCCATATTTAAATCCCATCAATGCTGCATATTTTTATATCAATTGTAACCCAAGTCAACCTTTTTTTTTTTTTTTTCAGACAAGGGTGATTAGTAACCAAATGGGATAAAGGAGCAGATGGCATTCTCCCATCAGCTCCGGAGCGTTAGGTAATGTATAGTAGGAAAGTTACGAACATTTCATCATAGTTACCTCACTCTCATGAGCGCGTAATGGAGATGCCTGGGAGAGATTCCTGTGTGATCTGTCTGAAGGCCTCACAACGGACCGTACAGAGCTCAACTCAGCATGAACCACAGACTCCTGACAGCACCTTCATTCATGTTAAACTCAGACAAACTGCCACTTTATTTCCTACAAAACTGAGCAAATACAAATATATACACTATTCTCACTAAATTCATCACTATATTTAAGATGTGCATGTTATTTATTTTTTTATTTATTTTTGTTAATATCAATGGCCTATGTTCTTGAGACTGAAAATGAATTTTATTTTCTGAATTGTTCAATTATTTTATGAACTTATAAAGATCTGATTAAAAAATAAAATAAAAGAAATATCCCTTCAATATTTAAGACGTATAGTGTCAAAACCAACATTAACGTAATAAAACAAAATAAAAAACAAAAATGAAATGAAAAATAAACCTTTATTTATATAGAGCTTTTAACAATATGAATTGTAACAAAGCAACGGAACAGCATTAAAGAAAGTAATGAGTAAAAATAAAATAAAACTGCAAATAAATAAATATAAATAAATAAATATTTCCTACAGAACTGAGCAACACAAACTATTTTCACTGAATTAATGTTCAGAAGATGCAGTCCAGGCATGCAGTTCACACCAGGGCATTTCTTAGAAAAACCTTTAATACAGATCATTTAAAGACATTATTGTGACAGACAGGAGCTATTCTGACTTTAGATTTGTAAAAACATTATAACAAAATTCTATTCTTGATTAATTGAATTAATTTGTCACTTTATTTTGTTCAATTCTAATCTAACACTTATTACTTTGCCAACACTACAGCAAACAATCAATCATAACATGCAAGGGATGTTTCTCCATTATTATTAAGATTGCCCTGCTAACACAAAGACAACATAATTACAAGAAATCAGAAATAATCGAACTCAATGAAAACTAATGCAGCTTTAGCAGGTTTGCAACAGAAAAACTGTATGAATGTTAGGAGGCTCATAGTTTATGAATGAACCTGTGTTTTTGTTGTGCAGGTGGAGATGTTCTTCTGGGGGTTGCTAATATTGAATTCAGTGATGAATGTGTGTGAAGATGTTTACGAGCAGTGATAAATCTCAGGCCTTCATGGTGAAGTGAGTCAAGAGCATCTGATGTTGAGCAGGTGAGAGTACAGACTCTGTCTAGAGAGGTGAGAATAAACCAACTTCTGCTGAAAATGACAAAAAAAAAAAAGGTTTTGCGCCAAAGTTTAAATTTCATGGCAGAGTGAGCCAAAACAGTTCCTAAAAGACATGTTTGTCTGATGCGTTTCATTCTTTCTTTTTAGAGAACAAGTCACATTCATTTTTCATGTCTAAGGATATTGATAAATGTTGTGTTTTAAATGTCTAAGTAATGCAGAAAATGACAAGTTGCAAAATCAGTCCTGTTTAATCAGGACTACATCCTTAACTAACACAAAGGACTGTCAGGGTTATTTGTGTTCTGTAATTCTACAAAAGAAAAAATGTCAAATAACTGCATACTGTAGGTCTTGTGATGCTACAGGAACATGGTAAGTCATAAGCAGGTGAATTTATTAATTCATAAAAACTGTCACTGCAGTGACTCATCAGGTCAGACCGTCCATCTAATCACTGTTGTATGAGCAACATTTCATCAGCGGTTAATTAGCATGCTAAATCAAACCTGCGCTGTGCTGAAATACTCTGGGGATATTTTGTACTCTTACAAATTTACAGTCAAGCAGTGTTGGAAAACTAGCTGCCACAAGCAGTGCATATACCAATTTAGCTGTCAGAGGACATAATTATTGCAAACTTACATATATATTTTAAAATTATATTTTATATTAAACTGTAGCCAGCTACTTTTTAATCATGATTTTAAAAAAGGCAAAAATTCTAATAAATAAATAAAAGGAAGTAGATTTCTGTTTGCTGCTTTTCAATGTGCTGCTTCATCAGTAGAGGCAGAGATTCTGGTTGGAGTTCAGAGTTTTCAAACCTAAACTACCTGAAATAAGTATGAATAAATTAATATATAAGCATTATCAAATTAATAAAGTAATACATGTGAATAAATAATATAATATTATATTATATTAATAATACTAAAATAACACTGCTTTTATAAATGTTAAAATAAGTAAAAACAATAAAAATAAATTAAATTAATGCATTTAGCAGACACTTTTATAAAAGGAACTTACAGTGCATTCAGGCTACACATTTTTTACCTAACATGTTCTCTGGGAATCGAACCAACAACCTTTTGCACTGCTAACACAATGCTCTACCAATGAACCACTATAAAAACATTCAAAAAAGAAAAAAAAAAACACTATAAACAGAAACCTATAAAGTCATCGGCCATAACCTATATCACCTGTAAGAGAAAGAAATAATGCTGCATGTTAATCAAACAAATTCTAATTATTATTATACTTTTCCAACCTGAAATTTTTAAAAGCTAAAATTATTGCCGTAATTTCTAGGGTTATTTTCAGCCATTTTAAATTCAACAAGTGCAACAAAACTGCATGTCATTTTACATACTTTATGTACAGAAGAGTGTGATTACAAAGCCTAAAGGGTGGGGGGGGGGGGGGGTCAAAACCTGAATTATGACCTTTTTGGTTTACTAAAATGGACATTTACAAACAAAACAAAACAAAAAATCCTGTATGGTCCGAGACCATAAGATTTCCCCCTGAACATAAAATAACTGGAAGCTACAGACATGGAAGCAACCCTCAGCACTGGAAGAGCTAGAATACAAATGAATGAGTCTGAAGCAGTGTGTTATCAACTCTCGCACAGAGAGAACTGCAATCTTGTCCCAATTATACAGCCACACTTATCAGAGCCTGTACGTGAACTCAAACCAGAATCTCTGCCCACAGCCAGAGTCAGTGGACAAAGAGAATGATAGCAGAGAGAGAGAACAAGAATTATCCACGAGTCTGATCTTCTGCTGAACAACATTCTGCTTTCCAGAAGGTTCAAGTCGACATGGAATCAAAACTGACCCCATTCACTTTCTTAATGCATGTTCCTGGCCTTATTGAGCACAGCTGACCACAGAGCATGTTCATAATCTTCTATCAAAACCTAAATCTACTCGCTCCACATATGAAAATAGGGTCAAAAAGGGTAAAGCAACTTAATATAATGAGGTTTTGAGATTTACACACCACCGTTAAGATTTGTAATGTTTTAACACCAGATATACACGATCCAATCAATTCCTTATGGATAGAATCAACTTTTCAGTTAATGTAAGAAAAACAAACAGAGCTAGCATGATATCCAGCATTTAATGACCTTGGCCTTTGTCCTTAAAGTTTACTTACAGATTTGATTAACAAGTAGCCGGGGCAGGTTTGACGACCAAATAAAGCCCCAGACGGGGTCATAAACACTGTGGAGCAAAGCAGCACTGAATTAAACTCACACACAGACAGCGATAAAGGTCCTGCCTACCTAGAGGCTAATGAAGCATGAAATCTTCTCAAACCAAAATAACAAACTCACTTACTTGGTTTTTAATGGAGCCAATCTTCATGTATAAAAAAACCATTTCACCCCGCATAAACTCAAACATTTCACGTCTCCTGGAAAACAATTAACGTGCATAAGCAAACAACTAAAAAGCTCTTGCAAAGCTATTACAGCATGTCTGTAAATGCAAAGCAATGAAATGATGGAGAAAACTAGTAAACACAGCCCTCTCAACCAAAATGGACAAAAATAAATTCAGTTTACATATTTAAGTCACTGAAGTCTCAACTTTGAATAAGATATTTCCTTATAAAATTAATACACACAAAATCCTTGTATAAAAAGATTACTACAGGGTTTCGACAGGTGGTCATATACATTGTAAAAATTATTTTGCAAAGATGTTAATAAAACAAAAACTACTAGAGAGAAAAAATACTACAAGAAAATACTATATTAGTCTTTCTACTTTCAAAATGTCAGCGTGTAGTCTGTAGTTTCTTTTTAATTATTTGTGAAATTTACTAGCAATTTCTGAATTTTTTAAGTAAATCCTACACGTTTGTTAGTTTTTTTCAGTGTACTGGACTGAAATGGACGTTTGTTTCTACTACTGTATAAAAAATGAAATTACTTTTTTATCTTACATTCCTGACGTTTTCCCTCACATTTCTAATAAACTTTGAATTCTCACCTTTTTTTTCTCAGAATTGTGTGATATAAACTTGCAATTCTGACTTTTTTCTCAGAACTGCAAGATATTAACTTGCAATTTTAAGTGATAAAGTGCCAATTGTGAGATATAAACTCGCAAGTCTCAGAATTAGATTCACAATTGCAAGTTTAGGCTATATTCCACAATTGTGAGAAAAGAACTCAAAATTGCAAGAAAAAAGGTATTGCAAAAAAATGCAAATTGTTACACATATTTCTTATATATAAACTGATATTAATCGACCAAACCTAAGCTATGTTATGTTTAGAAGCTTCATAAAACCATTAATATTTAGTTACAGGTATATTCAAGAAATTTGTTTCAGAAGAATGTGATAACATTTTTATTTCATATCAAAATTTCAGTAAGTTCTCAGTAAGTCCGAGAACAGTTTTAGTCACTATACTGAGATCATTTTTTTGGGAGAGATGTATCCTCCAAAGGAAAAACTATAAAACAATATTTGATATTTATAAGATCTCGTGTGATTTTTCTTTCCTGTGGTTTGAGCTCTCTTAAATATTTAGATTTCTTTTTATTATTATTCTGTCTCAGTTTTTTTAATTTACTGAAATAGTCAGAAACACCTTTCTGAGGTTAAAAGTTCCTCTTTTCAACACTTTCACAAAACTATTAACATTCATTTATTCCAAGCTGGAGGCGAAACAGTTGTTTCTCTCTCTTCTTCCGTGCAGATAAACGTTTGGTGGTTTTGGCAGTTTAATGTGCTGTGGAGTTTAAAAGCAACACATTAGCATGTCTGTTTCATATTCAAATGTTTGTACAAAACAGCAGTTGTGTTAATTGGTTATAGCTGGAGGAACGCCTCAGAGAACCTATAAGAATAGACCATGTGAAATGACAAATGAGGACAACTGGGAGAAAACCGGGATGTGAAATAAATAAGAGACGGATGGGGAATTTGATGTTTTCCCAGGACACCACCACTGGTGCAGCTACCTGTAAACTAGATTTTAAAGCACTTGGACAGATGCGACGACTCTGGAGAGCAATTCCAAGTCATTTCATCTGCAATAACCACAATAAAACTTTATAATAAATCCAGCAGCCCTCATGTAAAAACAACATCATGTTGCAAACTGCCTATGGTAAAATACACACACCATCCGGATCATTTACTGCCATAACAACAGTTTGTTTGAGGGTTGATCACAATATTGTCAGCTTTAAAAGTATTCTGCTATTTGTGTGTGCGTGTGTGGGTCTGCGTGTGTGTGTGTGTGTGTGTGTGTGATCACAACTGTCAGGAGTACAAGGTTTCACTTTGGATGTTTAAAAACACTCAAACCTTTTATTACTGTATTCAAAAATAATTCCCTAAAGATCTTTCATAGGTGTGCAGAGCACTTAAATGAGGAAAAATGTAATAGTTAAATTGGCTTCTACTGTTAAGCAAGGTCAGATTTCTTAAATTCAACACAAAGCCCCACAATCAATCCATAATAAGAGCCTTAAATCCATTTTTAACAACCATGACCGGGTTGTGCTTAACACTTTGTCATTTTTTGACTCATTTTGAGAGTTCATACTTTTAAAAGGGTTATTTCTGACTTTAATTTGGGACTGAATGAATTGCACTTGAACCTGTAAAATAACTGACACACACTGCAGGACTGGAATTCAATGTATTGTTAAGCAAATTAACCAACTCTCTTGGTGGAATAATATATTTTGAATATTAAATATAATTTAGTGAACATGTCTTTGGCATAATGTGACGATTTTATCATAGTAAAGGGGGTCCCTTTATTTGTAATGCACAGCCTTTTAAAGCTTTATACATTTGGATTTATTTCCAAAGGTTTTACCCGGTTAGACTTCAGAGAAATTTGAGGGAGGCCTAGTCAAAATAGCAGCATTTAAATTCTTAAAATAGCACTTACGGAAGATAAATATTTCATATTTAGATGAGTCAGTCAGTCGCTGCATTATTTATTCTAAACTCAAGATGTTTTCTGATAATTCATATCATTAAACAGGAGTGTTTTAATGATGTGGTATGCCTCAATTTAAACAATGTGGCGAAAACTTAATGAATCTTAGGTCTGAATAAAGCATATTTATGTAATATCTAAATATCAAATATCTAAATATTTGAAGAGATTTTTGTCCCATTTGTCCCACTGAGTGGCCATTAAAAAAATAAAGAAATATTCATCCACTTAAACCTGCTGTTAATTAGGCATTTAAGAAGCACTTAAGAAGTTCTTCACTATTTAACTTTAGACTCCCTGCAAATGCTACAAAACGAGAGAGAGAGAGAGAGAGAGAGAGAGAGAGAAATTAAAAACATCCAGCGAATACAATGAGTAATTCCTTTTGGACTGCACAGATGATAATTTTTCCTCAAGGACAAAAGCCTCAGGAACAAAACTATTCATTTGCTCCATCAAAAGACTGGATTCTTATTCTGTGTTGTGTTTTGCTGGAGGTACCTAATTCCCCTTCTCCAATTTCCAATCTCCTCTTTCCAAAACCACTAACAATGAAGGCAGAAATGCTTTATGATTGCGCTTCAGAAAATCAATCAACACATGGGACAACACTGGAGACTGAACAGTTGTACTAAATATAGCAAATAAATAAACTGCTATGAGGGGACAAAAATCAACTCCTATGTTCCAGGAAAAAGCATGGTTAAACACAACCTGCTCTGTCAATTACACATCAAGATGCAAAAATTGCATTAGCAACCTGTTTTAATGCAGTAATACAACAGATTTCTGAGTGGAACAGAATATTCAAAAAGACAAAAGGTATCCATCTAAATGAACTGATTTGTGCAGATGGAGACATGTAATAAAGGGAGGGAGTGTCGATGTTTTTTTTTCTTTTTTTTTTCTTTTTTTTTGCATTACCTGGAACATTCCTGCAATAGGTGAAAAACAAATTTGAATTTAAGTTACTATTCTATACTACTGCATTTTAAAGCAAAAATGGCAGAAGCCTTAAAGGGTTAGTTCACCCAATAATCAAAATTATGTAATTAATAACTCACCCTCATGTCGTTCCAAACCAGTGAAACCTCCGTTTATCTTCGGAACACAGTTTAAGATATTTTAGATTTAGTCCGAGAGCTCTCAGTCCCTCCAGTGAAACTGTGTGTACGGTCAGCCTGATCTCACAATCAAAACGTACATATTTAGACGTGAATTAAAACTGTCCAATACGTATGTGCCTTTACGTATTTACAGTGTCATTTACGTATTATCTGGACGTAATTACAGGTTCGATACGTTTCGAAATTTACGTAAAAACAACCTCAAATACGTACAGATAGAACGTGTTCTCTGAACATTCAGTTATCCATAAAAATTTGCTCATGAAGCTGCTTTTCAATGCGTATCTGATTAATTTGTTTAAAATGTATGTATATTTTCCCTTTTTACATTTTTTTTTTGATAAATGTAAGATCCCTATACCCCACCCCAACCTAAACCTACCCATTTTATACAGAATGTTAAAAGAATAAAACATAATAAAACACAATTTTAGTAAAAATATAACATTAAAACGATATTTTGAGCCATTAATGTTAATCCTACACCTATTTTCAAATTCGAATAATAACGAGCGCGAGCTTTGACTGTGACGGACGCTGTTGCTGAGAATGAAGATGAAGTTCGATTAATAAAGGGCTGAATTTGGATATGTTCCTTGCAAACATCTGGATTCTAAAGATATGCAGTACAGCAAACAAATAAAATGGATGTGATTTGTAATTGTATACTGTGCTTTTGTGTGTATCTATGGTTTGCAGCATGCACATAAATGTTGTTTCCTATTAAGTAGACGAGTAAACAGCTTTAAATAAATTGAATAAAAACATGTATTGATATGACAATTAAATACAACAGATTTAAATCATTAAAGCCACGATTTTAATATTCATACATGGGAATTCATATACATCCACACTTTACGTTAGAATATTTACGTTTTTTTAGCTGCTAACACGTAAGTATTTGTACGTTTTACTGCTATAAATACGTCTAAATTGTACATTTTTATGTGCATGAAAACGTAAGTAAATGTACGTGTGGTAGAACAACATTTAACGTAAAAATACACACGTATTCTCATGAGATCACGTTGGTACTGCATACTGTCCATGTCCAGAGAAAGGTAAGAAAAACATCATCAAAGTAGTCCATGTCAGAGATGGGGACTCGAGTTTGAGACTCGGACTCGAGTGCGACTTAAGTCGCACAAACAGTGACTTCAGACTCGACTTGAGACTCGTCCTCGAAAGACTTCAGACTCGACTCGGACTCGAGCTCCTGGACTCGTGAACAATGTTAATTTTTAGTAAACGTCAGATGAGCTCGCTGTTAGAGTTGTGACGTTCGCGAACGAACCGATTCTTTTGAACGGCTCATAAACATGATCGATGGGAGCCGAGTCACGGCTGGAGGGGAGCCGTTCTTTCTGTCGCTCTTTTTTCCTATGCGTGTTTCAGAGCGCGTGTTTCACACAGATGCACACAAAAGAGCTCCTCCGCGAGACAGAACAGTTATAGGGGGAGGGGCGCACCCAGCGCAGGCCAACCCTTTATAGCGTGATGATATTAGTTATTAGTTGTGCACGCATCCTTCACGTGAGTACTCCAGTGGAAAAAAAACCTGCGTGCCTCTGTCATTGGGTAGGAGCGGAGCCATGACGTTTTGCACAGATATTCATTGCAGCCCACTTTGTTATTGTTCATTGACTTGAAGGGGCTGATGTCCTATTTGCAAAGTTTACAGTAGTAATAGTATGTAGACATTTCCATTTTATTTATTCTAATTTTATCTACTTTAAATATTTTTGGTTCTCTATCAAAATGTTCTTGTGTGATAACAATGTTCTTGTGTTGAAGTGTTTGTAGTAAAAGCTGTTTTGCACAGAAATTCATTGCAGCCGGCTTTGTTTTTGATGTTTATTTGTGAGTAGGTATTGTATGAATAACATAAGTCAGCGTAGCTTTGTTCATTCTTAAGCCAGACAAGAGGTGTGCAGCTATACAGCCAGGACAGACAGAAGGCCATTACTGAATCCATAAATGCAAAATACAGATATTAACTTAAAAGTAAAGCATTCTTGGTGTTTTTGTCATGTTGCAATAGCCTGTTTACACTGATTATATACCAAAATCAAAGTTGATATTGTATGCTAATAAATAGAGTTGTCATAATAACATTACATGCTTTGAATTCCTTATATATAGCTATGCAGTGTTCTAAGCAGCTTGGATGGGTCGCTGTACGTGATGCAACATTTATTATAACCAGAGACTTAATATAATAAAGAGACTTGAGACTTGACTTGGACTCTAGCTCAGAGACTTGAGACTTGACTTGGACTCTAGCTCAGAGACTTGAGACTTGACTTGGACTCTAGCTCAGAGACTTGAGACTTGACTTGGACTCTAGCTCAGAGACTTGAGACTTGACTTGGACTCTAGCTCAGAGACTTGAGACTTGACTTGGACTCTAGCTCAGAGACTTGTGAGCATCTCTGGTCCATGTGACATCAAAGGGTCAGTTTGAATTTTTTGAAGCATTGAAAATACATTTTGGTCCAAAAATAGCAAAAACTTTGCTTTATTCAGCATTGTCTTCTCTTCCGTGTCTGTTGTGAGAGAGTTCAAAACAAAGCAGTTTGTGATATCTGGTTTGCGAACGAATCATTCGATGTAACCGGATCTTTTTGAACCAGTTCACCAAATCGAACTGAATCGTTTTAAACGGTTCGCATCTCCAATAAGCATTAATCCACAAATGACTTAAACTGTTAACTTTTTTAAGTTAAAATAAACCAATATCCCGGAGTAATATTCTTTGATCTATTGCCGTTCATAGTCTTTTAAAATGTCTAGGCCATTTACATACAATTTTACAAGCTTTTTTTCTGATTTGGGATTATTTTTTACCTTTTTTTTTTTTTTTTTTTTTTTAAGAGTAAGCCATTTCTTTAATTAATTTGCAGGGCTAGTGTTGACATCAACTGCATGCAAAACACTATTTTGCATCTCTTACACGCTATAACAAAAATGATCACCAAAACTTAATAAATAAATAAAAACTTGAGACTAACTTTCACATCACATAACAACCTAAACAAAAGTGTTACTTTCTCTCCCTCCCGCTGAAACCATCCCATGGAGAGAGGCTGGGTTTTCACAGAACCTTGCTTTGATTTGAAGGTCAGTCATTGGTTTGCATTTTTCACACATGAGTGCAACATCGATTCTTCAATTTTATATCATTCTTATTATTCTAGGAGTTTTTATGTTTCTTGACAAAGACGTGTGTGTGAGTGTAGTGCGTCTGCGTCCTCCCTCAGCTATCCTCTGAGCTACGGAAACAATCAGCTGCGTGGGTCCTGTGTGCGGGAGATAGCAGAACTGGCTGTGAGGAATGATCTTTGCCGTAGAGCAGAATACCTGCTCATCTCTCACCGTCTGCACAGAGCTGCCCCAGCCAACACTTCACACTGCCGCAGAGACATAACCTACACAGAGATGCATTTGTCCTTGAAACAATCTCTCTTTTATTAAAGCTCTCACTCTGTGACTGACAAAATGTTTCCGAAGGACATGATACACCAAGCTTACACATAGACGCACAGTGGAATCATAAAGAGCCACTGCGTTTCAGTCAATCACTGCATGGACTCTTCATCACTGTCAACATGAAATCTCTCAGAGAACTGAAAGAGAGAGTGAAATGGCTTTTGAATGGCAGGTAAAAAATAAAAATTAAATAAAGCAATAGGAATACTAAAAACTATTTTGTTAATATATTATTAACATTTTATTTTTCTTTAAAATACATTTTTACTTTTATTCAGCAATTCTGCAAAAAAGCTTTTCTTAACGAGTGCATATGAGGACATTAATGACTGAATAAACTAAATGTGAGAGGAAATACGTTAACAAAAGTGATCCTCAATCACCAAATGACTTGTGAGGGCAATAACTGCCAATGCATTTCACAGTCTTTCAGAAAGAATAAAAGGGATTAGTTAGCATATTCACCAAAATAGCACGCATAAGCAGATTCATATCTTGACCTGATGTAGAGCTCCAGACTAAAGCCCAGAGCAGACGGAGCGAGACAAACTAATAGTGACTGATGTTTAGAGTGCGTCCCTCTCATCTATGCATCTCTCATCTTTCTCTTCTCTCATTCCTTCAGACTGACAACCAATACGCTTTGGTAAACAGCCAAAAAAAAAATGTGCAGGGCCAGATTCATTCATATGTGTTTGAAGGTGGCCAATTCTTGCTCCTCCTTGATAGCAGGATGGAAAAAAAGAAGAATTTGATTGGAATGATAGAACGGAAATGGGAGCAGACGAAGAGGGTGAGACGGAATGACAGAAAGTAATTACCCCAGAGAAAATAGGAGGAATAGAAGGAGCAGCACTGCCTCAGCGGAGGTGCCGAAGATTTAATGTCCGAATGATCATGAAAAATCACCATCATCTCATGAATACACAGGAAAAGACGCTGACAAGAGACAGAAAGATGGAGTGTGACACAGGAAGAGAGAGAGCATGCAAATCAGGAAAATGTACCAATGATTCAAGTACATCCAATCAGAAAATGATCAAATAAATCAGTGCAATCGCTCTCTAGCGTTTCACTCTCCAGAGTCTCGAAATATTACATACACAAAATAAAAACATGGGAAATTACCACCAATTGCTTAATTGAACTGCATAATTACACACATTTGTTCTGAGGGGACTACTGAACACAAGTGAAATGAGTTTTGGATGACAGGCAAATGAACATGTAATTACTCTGAGGTCAGTAAGATTTTATTTTTCTTTGAAAAATTTATTTTATATAGCAAAGTCCAGTTAAAAGAACAGTTTTCAAAAGTGAAAATCCGTTGAGAATTTACTCATCCTCAGGCCGTCCAATATGTAAATGAGTTTGGTTCTTTAACAGAGCAGATTTCGATAAACTTATCATTACATCACTTGTTCACCAATGGATTCTCTGTAGTGAATGGGTGCCGTCAGAATGAGAGTCCAAACAGCTGATTAAAGCATCACAATAATCCACAAGAAATCCACACAACTCTAGTCCATAAATTAATGTCTTATGAAGTGAAAAGGTGTTGTTGTTGTTTTTCAGGCAAACATATGAGTCCTTTACTCATAATATTGCTTTTTCCGGTGAAATCTTGTCTGACTCTTGTCTGACTGAAATCTAAATGAATACTTTGGCAGATCTTGATGTGAGAGAACAACAAGGGATGGACTTTTTCACTGAAGAAAGTGTTGTATTGGATTGATTATGTATACTTTTAATTATACTTTAAGTATAACAGTATAACAAACTTTGAGTACACTACTACAGTAGTTTACCTCTTTACCTATGTTTGTAGTTTGTACTGCAATTATACTAAAAGTGAACTTATAGGTACACTGATAGTTTAGCAATTAAATACTTTGTACACTTTGAAGTATAGTCTCAGTAAACTACTAGTTTAGTAGTTTTATCAACGCTATCTCACGGCCAATTCGTATGTATTTTACGAGGTGGCTTATTCGTACGAATTTGTACGACCTCACTCATATGATTACGATTTTATACGATTTGTCTAAACCCCAGTGACGGTTAGGTTTAGGGGCGGGGTTAGGTGTAGGTCATTCGTACAAATTCATACGAATTGGGCAACTCATAAAATACGTATGATTTGGCAACATTCGTATGAATTTGTACGAGTGTGGTTGTACGAATTAGTACGAATAAGCCACCTTGTGAAAAATGTACGAATGCCATGAGATCGGGTTGGTTTTATAGCTACTGCAAGTATACTCATAAGGTTTACTTAGGTAAGTTTACATACTTTAAGTATACTACTATGTCCCTATTTAGGTTTTAATGTATATATATATTTTGTTACATGAATATCTGAACATACCAAACATACAAAGAAAGAACAAAGAAATCTTCTTGTAAACAAAAACATTTTATTCATATTCATTGTATTATTTTTGAAACACTTTAATGTGTTTCATAAAAAAAATTAAGAAATAACATTTTGAACAAAAAGCTGAAAAAGGACTATGAATTGGATTCAGAATGATAATCAAAACATAGATGGAGTCAATCAACACCCCAAAGCTTGACTGTAGTGTAGTGTTGCACGGTGTACCGATACTTCAAAAGTATCGCGATTCTCGCAAATTAAAAACGTCACGATACCTAAATGTATTAGTATCGATACTTCAGGGAATGACTGCGTTCCAGATTTGTAAGATACGTATTTCACGTTTGTGTGTGTGTGTGCAACGCACGCTTCCAGTGCCTCCCTATGGACTGCTGTTTTTTCTCCTTATACACGCAGCAAAAAAACACTACAGCGAGCGAGATGCCTGCATTAGTGGCTTTGCTAAACTGATTTGGCTTTACTAAAATGTGTGCATAATCGCATTAAATAGTTTGAATAAGTTTTTAAGAGTAAGTACGATGTTTTCTTGCATAATTAACATTTTAATTGTTTGGTCAGACAGTTCATATTTTTATATTTTGATATTTCATATTTTGTTCAAATGTTTAATATATCTGCTGTTCATATGTTCATTTATTAGTGTTATATGATTAGAATGTTGTCCCGGTTTTAAAATAAAGCACATCAATGATATCTGAGAATGTATTTTCCCTTTACGGGAAAAGTATCGAAAAAGTATCGAAATCACAATTCTTGACTAGGTATCGGTATCAAAACAATAATTTTGGTATCGTGACAACACTACTTGACTGTAATTATTACCTCTTCATCTGTCATTTTATTTCATAACATTACACTTCTGATGCTGTTTTATGTCAGATGCTCGTGTTACATGTGTTAGTATCTGGTGTTTTTTCTTCTTCACTTGTGTTTTTCTGGAAATTCGGTACAGAAGATGTGCGCACTCTACTCTACACGGATTCTAGGAGTATAGCTCAAATATATTTAGAATAGTATAAGTATACTTAAACATCATTTTAAGTATGAGGAGTATATAAAGCCCATTTCTGAGAAGTAAATAAAAAGTATACTAATAGCACACTTGAATAAACTTCTTTTTCATAAGGGTTTGAATAAAGTTTCAATTAATTTTAATTTTGGGGTCAACTATTCTTATTGTAACATTATAGTACAGTAAAGACAGTTACTTTTACATTGTTAAAAAAATTTACCAGTTCAAATAAATACTGTTCTTTTTTTAAGAATTTTTTTTTTTTAACACTTTCAATAAAACAAACGATACACTCTCCACAGTCCTGTAATATTTACAAAGTACAAACATGGGAAATTAGTAAATTGCTTAATTGCACTGCAGAATTGCACCCATTTGTTCTTACAGCACTACTGAACACAAGAGAATATATTCCAAACTCCTCGCACAGTTAAACTCTGTCAACAGCTCTTTGGGATAGTTTTAAATGGTTATTTTTAAGAAGTTATTAATGAACACTTCAGATCTATAGCATGGCCCAAGCCGACATCATGGATCATGTCCTAACCTCACTACAGGAGGGGTGAGAGATTAGCGTAATGCGGCATCCTCTTCCAGCTAGGAGACAAATAACTCCAATGAAGCCATAATTACCCATGCACCCAGAGCACGCTAATTAGCATACCCACAACGGATTGGCTCACAACAACAGAAGGTGTCCCCAAGAGGAGGCTCATGGCAACGTTACCCATATTTCAGTGACCAGGTTAACACTAGTGCTGTCTCAATGACCAGCTCATATGTATTAGACTGACTGATGTCAAAAACATAAAATTATAATATATTATCTCTATTCTAAGTAAATATATCAAATAATTTCCAGAAAGTATATTTCATATTAAGAAATAATTATAGTATATTTTCTATTACATTATTGGATTAAATTTTCTTCTTTTATTTTTTTTTTGTAGTACAAACAAAATTTTTCCAGAAAATATTTAAATTGTTTTACAGAAAATTATATTTCATAATATAAACAATTCTTATTTTATCTATTATATTACTAATATATATATATATATATATATATATATATATATATATATATATATTAATGCTATAAATTGTATACAAATAAAAATATTATAAAAATAAATATGCAATAAATATTCACCACAAAAATATTAAAAATAATTTACAAATAATAGTAGATTATTTGGTTCGGCTTTAGTTAAATAACAAAAAGCTAATCATTTCAATTTGAAAAAAAAATATCATAAACAGTCTACAGAATTATGAAAATTCAAGGCTGAAGAAGGCCGTTCTCTATTGTTCTCTGAAGAAGATAAAATGGTGTCTACAACTGCAATTCAAATTTTAGATGTTTAACTTGGGTAACAACATGTCCTTGTATACTGAGGGATGGTTATGTTTACTTTAAAATATTAAATAAAAAATAAATAAATAAACATATTTCTGCTTCTCTGAGTTTGGTCCTTTGTCCTTTTTTCAAAGTGGTTTGCTTGAGTTTTCCGATCATTTTTATGTCTGTATTTAGTTGATGCATTAAGTTTTGACACCTTTCTTTCCACAATGCACAGTTAGACACAAACTGAAAGAGAAATAAGCAAGGCAAAATCAGTTGCAGTCAGTTTAATTGTCTTTTTATTATACAGCATAGCACAATTTCTCAGACCAAACAACCAGAATATAGTCAAAAATCTTGAAAGACTTCCTTCCAGTTGGCACTGAATGAATACTAACTTAAATGAGAATCAAATGAGCTTATATTAAGCTGTGTGATGGCTTGCATAAAAATCATGACTCTAGGAATGTGAACTCTGGGTGGCATTGTTTAAAAAAGATATAACATGGACAGACTAAGACAAGCAATTATGTAGATGAGTCAAAATTTCTCTTTAGAGGCTGAAAGTCTTTATTTTAAACCACAAAATATCTCATAAATGCACACTTTTCAAAATTCTTGTTATTTTTGTAATACAAAATAATCAATTTCAAAAAAAAAAAACTTGTTAAACATCTCTATTAAACTGCAATGAATGAGAGCTTTTGAATAATTAAATGACACATAATGCCATTAAAGTGACAAAATATTCTTCATATTCAACACACCAGTCCAAACTAAAGAACCACAACCAAATTACTAAGGCATTTATACTTTTTCAGAATCTTTCGAACCAATTCAATGAACCAAATCATGTGATTCATCTAAATTGTATCTTTATCCAGAATTATATATTCTTAGGTGACTTATTCCTTTAAGTAATCACCAAATGTGTATATTGTTTCCAAGACATGAACAATTACAGGGAGATGCAAGTATCACAGCTGTTTGTCCTCTGAGAGACAAACCAATATGTTTAATTAGAGCAACGCTGCTCAAGTCCTTGAATAAGTGCACGATACTGACCTTTCAAGGTCTCACTAAAACTTATTAAATTACACAAGTGCCATCCCAGTGCACCGTGTCCATACAGTTACATTTCTCCAGTCGGGATACTGCCATTTATTCCATGTTTGAGGTATTAGCTTCTCTGATATGAAAATAATTCACAATCCTTTACTTAGATCATTCATCTAGTAAATCACTATCATCAAATAATGCTTGATAGACTATAGCTGTCCACAAATGTATGTTCACTGTAAGCCAAAAAACTACAACAAAAAAAAACAGCAAGAGTGTTTGTGATGGTGGGGGATGATGAGATTGTCCTGTCTGCCTCTCACAGTTTTGGATGAGATGTGACAGCAATGCTTCATAGCACCATCTGGCTCTGGGGATAAAAATCATCAATGCTAAAACCTCCCCAACAAAGCAAGTAATGAATGAAGAGGCTCCTTTGCCAAGGAGATGTACAAAGACTGGCCCAAACTTTCTCATCTCCCATTCTCCTCTCTCTGTTGTTTCTGCAGGAGAATGATAAACAGCACCATCCGAACAGAACAGACCCAAGTATTTGCCCACAGCTCAGTCCAGCTCACTGGGAATTTCACATAACAAAAACCAGCAAACTCCTCAAACAAGCCAAAGCAATGTAATGAACAAATCCCCATCTGAAATGACCTCTTCTAATTAGAAAGAATAATTAAAATCTTAATATGCAATGGGGTCTAAAAGTCTGAGATGACATTAAAAATGTAATTTTGAATAAATAAACCAAAAAAATCAGTGAATAAATAAACATTTTCTTTAATGTTAAAAAAGTTAAATAAAACAACAATAAATATTTATGTATATTATAGTGAAGACAGAGAAGGAGATATACACATACTCTACATATATACTGTACATATATAGCCTACCACCTACACACACATTTTTATTTTTTAAGTTTTACAAAATCAATATTTACTCTATTAGAATTCATATTAAAAGCAATTAGAAGGAATAATTAAAACATAAAATAAAATAATGCAAAGATAAAATTATATACATTGACATTTTATATATTAAATTATGAATTATATAGAGTTAAATTGAAAAGTTAAATAAAAATAAATAGAAAACAGAAATTAATTCTGGCCATTTAGTGATTGGTAGACGAGTTACAAGCAGTTATGGCCTTATAAATTACTATATGACAACTGAATTATTGATAAACATTAACAATTTTTCAATCATTTAAAAGAGCACTGACTCAAACAGATGCTGGTGTTTCTAAAACATTTTCTATGAAGGATCCAAGCAATGCTGCTTTAGAATGTGGCTTAAAGAAGGTGTCTTACAAGAAACAGTCTTTACAGAAGCGTGCATGTCATGATGTCAAAAGCTGCCTATAGGCAACTCACTCGTATTTTAAAAGAACTATTGTGTTCTGAAACCACTGAATAACTTTTACAGTCCACAGTATGAAAAAGCAGAAAGTCAAAGGCCACATCGCCTCTAAACCTGCAGGGAAAGGATTATTTTGGGTATTGGTTTGAGTATTTGAGGTTTCCCTCAAATTCCAGTTTTATTAGACTTTAAAACCAAACAATAGCTACACACGAAGATGATGATATCTTGCTTCAGTCATGGGGTAACATTACACAGCAATTCATTAATTTCCATCCATTTATCTCAATATCTGTTAATTAGGGCCAAGAAGAGAAGAGCTAATGTTCAACACATGTTGTTTATTTGATGTTATCACCTTGTGACTTTTCTCTCTTTTTAGGTTATTAACATAAAAAGTACTTGACATTCTGAAAGACAACTTCATTTTAGTTCTAATAGATCCCACCTGTCTCTCATGAATATTCATAACATTTTTTTTATTAGGAATTAATGAGTTGCAAGATACAGCTGGCAATCTAAACGCCTGACTTCCTTTAAAAAGTCCAGTTGCAGTTTCTGCAGTCGCTTCTGTCTTTGAAAAGTAATTTATATCTTGTTCCCATCTAGATGATGCAAACTGGCAATAATGAGCTAAAAAAAAAAAAAAAAACCTTCGCATGACATTCATTGAAATACCGTCATAATTACTTAGCCTGCAGTTAATGCAGTTCAATTCATTCCTGCAACAACAGATTTACTCCATTTGAGGAAGAAAAAATTATATATAACCCTACATTTTAATTTTCAAAAATAATTTAGCATCAAGATGATGCTTTCATAATTGATACTTTGATCAAATTCATTTCTGATTTATACAGATCACTCATATAGAATCTCAGTCTCCAAATTCAGTTTATGGGAAAAAAGACTAAGAGCAGAGAGCAGAGAGCAGTTTTATCTCACTCCATCATTGCCAACATGATACACAACAATGCATGAAATATGCATTCTTATTGATTTCACACCCACTCTGAATGAATTAACCTATAGCACAGATCCATACTCTCGGGACGCACCAATATGCCCGGAAAAATATAAAATTATATTGGCTAAAATATATAATTAATATAAATGGTAACACCAACCTCCCTTTTAATATGTGTTCACACACAAATGGTGAAACATAGGACCAAATGAGCTGCAGGACATCCCAAGCGGGGCTGTTGTGATCACACATCACTAGCAATAGATATATCATCTGATCCTCCAAGGATAAAATGAAAGATTTCAAGCAGAGAAGTAAATGATTTGCCTTCAGGACTATACATGGATATTTTAAAGGGTTTATGGACATCTCAGCTATTCAAACTTGAGCATCAAATTCTGTCGGTGTATACACATGCTCAAAAGTTACTGTTCAAAAATGACTTACTTAGAAAGGACTCATTCAGTTTATTTAAAAATTACAATAAAACATTTATACAAATAAAATAAAATACAATAAAATACAATAAAAATCCAGCACACAATTAAAAAAAAAAAAAAAAAGTAAATTAGATTGAGGTTTGTGAGATTAAAAAGTATTAGTCCTGGTGGTCCTGTTTATTTTGTAAAAAAAAAAAAAAAAAAAAATCAGTTATTTCATTTTTCATTTAAATCAAAAAAATATGTATATAATTGTGACTTTTACTCTCACTATTCAGATTTTTCTTCCATAGTTTTCAGAATTGAATCAATGGAATTGCTTTGCACTGTCATTGACATGAATGAAAATACTCATGCTTAGTGCAGTTTTTACAATGTTTGTGACTAATACATTTAACTCAAATGTATCTACCTTGGTGTTATTGCATTAGAGGTCAATAGCCATTGATCACCACAGGCTCATTTATGGATCAGATATAAAGGAGAAATTAAATAAACGGCCCATAAAACAGTAACACAGAGCAAACATCGACACACAGCATGTAATCGATCCTAAAACGCTTCTGCAGATATGATCTGAATGTATATGTTGGTGCTATAAGCTGAATTGAATTTTAAGTTGAAGTTTATCGACCAAACACGGTTTGACTTAATCTGGAGTGCGAACTGAACACCCACATGCAAGTCAGCACTTAAACCCAGCAGGTCAAATGAGTGAGAGACTCTGACTCATCAATTAAAGGCCGTTTTAGAGTGAAACTGGTGCATGGTGTAAACATAGCTTTATCGGTTTTATTCCATCAGTTTTTGCTTCATTAGACCCTCCCAGGCACTCGATACCCTCATATATGATTAAAACTTCTCCCCCATCAGTAACCACATACTGAGAGCCAATTCAATGTCCCATCCTCTCTAAGTGCTCTAACAATCAGAATATTTACAAATGCAGCTCTTTACGAACTGCATGAAACTGATGCTGTTTTAGACAGTAGCCCAGTGGTTGATCATTACGTTCAAACTAAACAATGAATATTTATCACACCAGTAAATCACTGGCCATGTTTACAAGCACATCATTTTCTTTTATTCTGACACACATACATCGCAGCTATAGGAATATTCCAGTAGATATAGATATATATATATAGAAATGCACATATCCCAACTTCATAAATAAATAAATAAATGGTAATGCTTATCAAATTCTTTGCAAATCATGAATAAATAAATATATTACAAAAATATTAGTTTTTAATAATAGTTATGTTATTCTGTTGTTGTTTTTGTTGTCGTTATGCACATTTCTCAATACAAAAAACACTAGAATAACCCAATTAAGCTAATACTGTGGATATTTTTTCTACAAAATAATTAAATAAATTAATGTATGTGTGTGTGTGTGTGTGTCAAAGATAATAATTCAAAATTATATATTTAAACTTTGTTTTCCATGAAAGTAATTTCTTTCTTTTTATCTTTTTTTTTTTTTTGTAATGGTTTGAAAATAACTTTCCACCCATACCTCACTGAGTATATGTGAATCCATAAATATGCTAATTAGTCCCCGCCTCCACCTAATCACAGAAGCATCCACGTTTACTCATTTCTGAAAGTTATCACAAAGTTCTATTATAATAAGATCCGTGATAAAGGATTAGTTAACCAAAAAATGGAAATTAGCTTGTGTTTTACTCACCCTCCAGGCATCCTAGGAGTATATGACTTTCCTCTTTCAGACGAATCCAGTCGGAGTTATAAACTGTCCTGGCTATTCCAAGCTCAATCATTGCAGTCTGTGTGTGTTGCAGTTGAACAGTCCAGAAGTTGTCAAATAAAGCACACGCATTCATAATAAAACATGCCACACACTGCTCCTAGGGGTGAATAAAGGCGTTCTGTAGAAAAATATCCATATTTCAAATGTAATAAACACCTTCCTCTCACTTTTGTTATCTGTCATTTGTCACTTTTGTTATCAAGTCGTCGTAGTACGTCGGCATTACGTGATAAGTGACGAATGCGGAGAGAGTACAAAACAAAACCCCAGTCACAGATTGACCGAGGAGTACAAACTGAGGATTTGGAAAGAAAAATGTTAAAGGATTTCGATATGCTTCCTTTGCTCCTATAATCAAACTCATGAGATTAGCATTTCTTAGAGGAGCACGCATTGTGCATGCGTCCTGCGTCATCTGCTGGAAAGGCTTCCACGTTTGACAGATAACGGAAGTTAGTGACCTTTATTCACCTCCCGGCACGTTTTATTATAGAGTAAAACGAAAGCTAATGTAAGAGTTGCTGTTGACCATAGGAGGAAACTTCCGTCTCTTGAGAATGGGTCTGTCGAAATAATGTAGGCATACACATAAACTGGAAATTTACGGTCTTTTATTTGACAGAGCTCAGGATTGAATTTTAACTCGCAGCTCGCATTACAGACTTTTCTCCCTTGACACACTCCCCGCGGCACGGATGCCCCGTTTCACTTGACAACTACTGCGCATGTCCTCGCGCCAATTCAGTGTGCATGTCCTCGTGCCAACCGGTCATTCACGTCACATACATAAACCAAACAGATTATCCTACTTGTATAACAATTTACACATAATATAAATAATCAAAAGAAATCTCACACTAATTTTAATTTT
The DNA here is from genome assembly GCF_023724105.1 of Carassius gibelio. Lineage (NCBI taxonomy): Eukaryota > Metazoa > Chordata > Actinopteri > Cypriniformes > Cyprinidae > Carassius > Carassius gibelio. The sequence goes on along the minus strand of NC_068408.1, from coordinate 6,364,659 downwards.
TGGGTTAAACGTTAATGAATCTTTTCTTTACTCATAAGTCTCAACACTTATGATTCGAAAGCTTGCAGAACTGAGTCTGCCCTGTAACAAAAACTCCAGCATTTCAGCTGTGAGTGGATTCTGAATTTCTGGCTGAATTAAATGCCTCTGATTGGCCACTGCATTCAAGAAATCAACAAATGTGTCTGTGATTGGCTACACTGCAAACACACATTGTAAATAGAAACCTTGGTCACACTTTATTTAAAGTCCAATTCATACTATCAACAAACCATTAACTATGACTTTTGCTCAAACTCCTAATTTGCTGATTATTAAGAGCCAAATTAATATTTTGGGTAGGATTATAAATGTGGAATCTGGTCGTGCAGAATATGTGCTCCGTAAGTACTTATAAACAGTCAATATGTTAATAATAGGCAACTAGTTCATAATGAGAATGGGTCCCTAAACTAAAGTGTGTTGACTGATGAAGTTGCACATGGAAATAACATTAAAAACGTAATTTTCTCCATGGGGCTCTTTAACTTTTATTAGTCCACAACAAAGTAATGCACAATATATGTCCTCTACCTTTTACTCAAACTAACACATAGACATATCCAAATGTACAGCTGCCGCTTCCTTCAGCATCTCTTAACAGCGTTTAAAAGTATCATAAAATCCTCAGCTGATTGAATTGGTTCCAACATCTCTCATGTTCCTCTGCGTTAAGTATGACACCCTGAGGTCTGACAATTTTATGCTTAAGTTTATTGGCTGCAGTAAAAGACAAGTGAAAGCCTCCTGCCCTTGTCATCTTTAGCAGGGGATCCGTTGCATCTGTGTAAATGTCTGTGTAACTTACAGCCTCGTTTGCTTTCAGTGCCATCATGACACCTGCATTCGGAGCCACTTACGAAATGTGAGCCCATCCTGTGCTGACACGATCAGAGGGAAGGGTTATGGGTCTCCGCCGGTGGGTTAGGTCATCATGACATAAACTGCATCTTTAGAGCATGTTCAACAGCTTCAATTAATGCTGTCACTCTTACCTGAATATAATTTTATGTCCTTGAATTACAGATCTGTAAGGAAAGTCACAAGAGAAGCTGAATTCACACTGTAATTTACCCACAAATACACTCGTGAAAGTGTCATGTCGTATCGTGTCGTGACTTAAAGCCGAAGTCAATTGAAACAGGTGCTATTGCTATTGAGTCTGACCTGCTGCTATAGAAACGTGCAGAGAAATTGATCTAAAATTATATTTTTTTTAATTTTTATTTTTGTAGCCAAGGACCCATGTGATTGAATGTTTCTAAATATTATACATCTGTGACCATGCATCAGTTTAAGCTTTAAAAAGCCTAAAATGAGCTACAATAATTGGTGGATTAAATAGATTTTTTTCTATTTGTTTTTCTATTCTATTTATTATATTTTGTAAATTAATTTATCAAAATATTAGAATATATTGAAACAAAGTTTATTAAAGCACAAAAAAAAAAATGTAATTACATTTGAGTTGTTTTTTTATATTTTCAATAATTCTGGTAAACTGTTCTATTCCTGCAGTTGCAAGAATTAAACTTTTGCAATTAATTCAGCCTGAACCACTTAAACACTAATTCAACCTAATCAATTTTATTATTTGTAAACCTCAGACTTAGAAAAAATATTCTAATCAATAGTAATGCCTTCATTGGGAAATGTACACCTTTTTGCATACTAAATTGTGAATGCTCTTATCTTTGTTGCATATGACCACTGCAAGCCATGTTTCCACTGCACAGTTAATGTTTCATAATGATTCTTATAACAACAAGACAGTTCCTGAGTGCCATGACAAAAGAATTTCATTTATACAGAACCAAACCATAAAACCTAAAATTGTCTAAAAACGTAACAGCAATTTAACAAAATTTCATAAATTTCATAAATTGAAAAGTTAATTTGAAACAGGAACTATTCGAGGCGTTCGTGCCAGACTGGAGAGAGAGGTGTTGTAATAATGTAAAATATTTTCAAAAAACCTAGAGAGCCTGTTCTAGACTAGTACACTCCCAAAATACTAGTATAATAGGACCGCTTTAAATTCTCTATAATACTCTTCAACAGAAAACTGTTGGTGTATATCACATCAGTGACATCTAGGTCATTGATTTTTCTGAAACACAGACAATGTCACTGGCACAAACAACCAAAAAAAAAAAAAAAATGACTGATAATAATCTCCAGCACCTATAGAAAAGGTCATCATGTGTGTTAAGTGGGTAGCATGACTGCACGGATGTGTTCTGAATGTCACTGCAAATCTGAAGGTCTCATTAGCAATAACCTTTGTAGTACACACACTTCTCTAGATATTTAGAGTTAACACATCATAAACACAAGCTGCATCGTATGAAAGCTTATTGTTTCCACAACAGTGTTCATCTTACAATTCAGAATTCAATTTAAAAACGGATATAAATAACTGATTCTGAGATGAAAAATCTAATCCAGAAGAGTCAGAAACAAAACAAAAAAAATAATAAAAAAATAACTGTGAGATGTGCCAAAGAAAAGTCTGATGTGTAAACTAAGACTTCTGAAAGAAGAAGAAGAAAGTCAGACCTGAAGATATAAAATCAGAATTGTGTGATTTAAATTCAGAATTCTAAGAAAAAGTCAGAAAAAAAGAAAGACAAAATTCTGCATGGCTAAAGAAAAACTAAATTCTAAACTGTTAATCAGTTAGTAGTTGAACTGAACAAACTCAAGTTAAAGGAAAATTAACCATGCCAATGATCCACTGTTTTTTTTTTAATAAAACATCATAAATATTAATTGGATGATTTGTCCTTTGATTCAGAAGGGGAATTAAATATACACAGTTTCACATTTTTAATCCTTAAATCAAATCTAGACTTGCTTTGATAGTCATATAAGCTAGATGGTTAGAGGGTTGGACTCCCAATCGAAGGGTTGTGAGTTCCAGTCTCGGGCCGGACGGAATTGTGGGTGGGGGTAGTGCATGAACAGATCTCTCTCCACCTTCAATACCACGGACTTAGGTGCCCTTGAGCAAGGCATTGAACCCCCAACTGCTCCCCGGGCGCCGCAGCATAAATGGCTGCCCACTGCTCTGGGTGCTCATAGTGTGTGTGTGTTTGTGTGTTCACTGCTCTGTGTGTGTGCATTTCGGATGGGTTAAATGCATAGCACAAATTCTGAGTATGGGTCACCATACTTGGCTGAATGTCACTTCACTTCACTTCTATCTAAAATGGTTTGGCATAACTGCCAACCAGAGAGCAAACCGAGTTGAACCTTCACCATCAACATTGTCACTATGTAAAATTATGAATCGTTTGGAATCTCAAATTTTTCTACATTAGATGGTTCAATCAACCTTTAAAATAGCCATGTGTGACAAATTAAATGTTGGATTTTGTACAGGGAACAAGCAGGCAGTTGTCTAATGATGCGTGTCCTATACTATATAAATAAATAAATAAATAAAAATACTGTGGCATTCTTGTGAGAAACCGAATTGCTGCAAGAGGATTCAGTACTTCAGATTTCTTCCTCTTGTTTTGTTCTCCCTTTCTGCCTCTCAATTACTACTAAAGATGAATATTTCAGCAGATGGAGCCACAGAGGTCCAGTGAAACTCCACTTCTCCAGCCCTGTCAATGAGAAGAAAAAAGTCTGTTCTACTTCATGTGGATCCAAGATGAAAGATGTCAGAACCTTTCACATGCATTAAATCCTACAAGCCCAATGCTTCATGACAGATCAACTCATCAGATACAGCAGGTCCAGTTGTCTCTCTCTATCCTGTCTTTCCTCTCTCTCTCTCTCTCTCGCTCCAATCCATTTCCCATTTAAAGTGTCCTGGAATCTTCCTGCAAATGTCAATTAATAGACAAATAGATTTCATCTCCTTTGCTGTAGTCCTGCGGTCATGGTGAATGAATCTGACCTTGTTATTGTTTGATATGTTTGTTTTTTTTTACCTTATTTTTGGTGGGCTGGCAGGAATGTTAAACAGTATATTGCTTCTGAATGTCCTTTAAGAATTTTACTGAACAAAAACAAAAATGTATTTGTAAGTCAGAATTGGTTTGGAAAGTACAAAAACTAAGTTGAGTATCAGCAATAGTTGATAACATTATCAGGGACTGAAGCAATGCATGGTTTACATCAAATTACTGGAATAACACTATTCATCACTGATATAAGAGAAAAAAATGTTGCTACATCTTCTGGAATTTTACTTAAGTGGAAATATTATAATAAAATATTTATTCCTCTAAAAAAAACTAAATACGTCTTCATGTTTTTGTCAAGGCAGAGACTGATAATCTCATATTTGAGTGTTGCCAAAAATTGCTATTGTCAAAACCAAAATATTTCAGCTGTCAAAGGGACATAAATATAATACTTAATTGAAAAGAAAATGTAGAAAATATGAGTGTCAAAAATATTCAATATTTATTTTATTTAAAAAAAAGTTGTTTTATCCAAGTTAATTTCAGAACCTGGCAATGCCCTTGTACACAGAAACTGAAAAATTCAAAGAGAGACACTTGATGAATTGTTTGGGCATGGCATTAATAATTAGAATTTTTTTTTTTTTTTTCTAAATGAAATATTAATAGAGAACATTGAGGACATAAGAGCCACTGCGTGTGCTGTACTTGAGCCTGGAGCATGTGTTTCTGCTCTTTAATTCAGTCTTCATGCTCTTGGTCTGTTCACTGATAAGAGCTGCTTTACAAACCCCTCACACACTCACATATTCTAGAATGATGTCTGACTCACACCTAAACAAAGCTGCACTGTAGAAATGAGCAAATTAATTTTATAGTGAACCTGTTGATCTTAAAACAATACAGAAACATGTTGGAATAATATGATCATTAGAGTATCCTTATTCTGTGGACCCTTTAGTTTTACTTTGAATCAGAAAAAAAACACCACAGTACTCAAAGTTGTTTTAAATAATACATATCTTAAAATTGCAAGCAGCGATGAAAGGCACCTCGCACCTGGGCTTACCACCACTCAGTGGCCATAGGAAAACAGTGAACAGTGGGCAATACTCTTTAAAAGTGGTAAATATAGGAGGAATATATCAAAGTCATTTATATCTGCCAATTTCCCTGCTGCCAACAGGTGGCACTATGATTATAACCGAATACTGGCATGTAGATGTCTTCAGCCCAGGACTCTTACCAAACTTGTGAAGTTCAGGGCAGATCAGACATTGCATGTTTAAGTTGGTGTAAAACGAGTCATTTCCTGTTGCTAGCAGGTGGCAGTATGATTATAACTGAATATTGGCCTTACTTAGTAAGTAAGTCAAGTATATAGCACATTTATCACAGCAAAGCTTACAAAGTGCTGAACTAAGTCAAAGGTAAACATAAAATAAACAAAACAGATGATACAGTAAAACAATGGAATATAGATAAAATCCAATAAAAAAAAAAAGCGAGCAATGGATGACTGAGGAAGACCAAAATATAATGAATTACAGTAGTCAAGGCGGGAGTTAATAAAATCATGAATGACTTTCTCTGGGTCATTAAGAGATGAACCGTAACTGATAAAAACTGTTCTTGACAACTGTATTAATTTGCTTAGTTAAGCAAAGTTCAGAGTCCAGAATGACACCAAGGTTCCTTAGATGTTGTTAAGGCCAGGAACCTATCAAACGTGAAGTTTAGGGCAGATCAGAAATTGCATGTTTGAGTTAGTGTGAAACGAGTCATTTCCAGCTGCCATATGGTGGCACTATAATTATAACTGAATATTGGCCAGGACTCTTATAAAACATGTGAAGTTTGTGGCAGATGGGCATTGTATGAATGAGTTACAACAACTTCCTGTTTCAAGGTATTAATAGCATGCTTTAACACTTAGTAAGTGTTGCTAGCATGTTTGAGCATGTAAAAATTCCAGATTGAATCACTATTTGTAAAAAAATTGCGAATGACTTACTCATAAATCAATAAAAATTCTTAATAAATCAGTGAATGAATAATTTGAATCAATTATTCAATGACTCGTAGAGACAAAGAATCACTTGTCGCCACCTACTGGCATTATGATGTATTCTCCTTCAGTTGCTGTTTCCCATTGAGATGTATAGTGTTTTTTTCAATACTAGGGAAGTCAAAGGGGAGAAGCAACTGAAAGGTGAACTATCCCTTTAATAAGCACAAATGCCTGCTTGAACTATACGAACAAAAGAGCTTCAATAATTTTCCCCAATCAGTTCTGTTTAAGATTCTATTTGTTTCTATTTACACTTACTGCAAACAGAATCAACAACTATTCACTCTAATACACTCAGTTTAAATAGCTTCTCCTGTATTTGAGAGCATAAGTGTTTCTGCTCCTGTTCTGACACCTTGACCTCAGTTACTAAGAAAGATAGAACAGCAGAGCGACTCTATTTCATTTCCGATGCTTCCTTATCTTTTCTTTGCTTGGCTTACCTTGGTCTTCCTCATTATTGTCATGTACGAGCTAGAAAAAAAAAATGCCTGCATTTTGTTTTGCTAATTTTTACCCTTGTCCTGACTCTTTCATTATAATAACCATAAAATCGCCTTCATATGTAAAATCCATTAAGCCTTCATGTTTTACAATCCTGAGTGGCATCTCAATCCGCAGAAGTCTGAGTCACTCACAATGCTCTTGTTGAATTGACTGACATCTTTGACCTTTTTTGTTGTTGTTTATGTTTGTCCTTGGGAGCAATAATGTAATTTGCTAATCCACCCTTTTCTTCAACGCAGAAGTACGCCTATGGGCAAGACTTCCCGTTCATTAGACGCTATAGGGAAATAAGGAGAAGAATAACAACGTGCAGTAAATGGTAAAACTGTTTGCATTATAAACCAGTGTGTTCATAATTAAGACAACACATTCAAATAATATGGTAAGACACACCAATTTTTCAATATCAAGCTGCAAAACAAGCGGTTCTGACACGGATGAGACCGGAAGCCAGACCGATAAAATTTACAAATGGCCACGGCCATTTTATGAGAGGAAAAAGGTGGATAGACGCAGCCTATGAACAAAATAAATACCTTCTACAGCTTTTCTGCTGTAGCTATAATATAGAGCCAACTGGTGAGACTTCAGTAAGAAATCAAACACTGCTGGAAACGTCAAGAATGTTCTTGGAAATAAAACAGGCCAGTGAATTATATTAGTACGGCATGTTAAGGTTCAAGAGTTTCTCTAAAGAAAAAAAGCAGAACAAAGATTCACATGAATATTATTTCATTTGAATTCAACCGCAACAGAATACAGGCCTTTCAATGAGAGCTAATGTTATTCAACCTTAGAACAACATTCATATCATTTGAAAAAGATTAGTCTTTCAAAGATACAAAATACCACAAAACAGCTCTAATATGCCACCTTTCACAGTCCCTATGGATTTTATTTACAAGCCTTTGACGTGACATTTCCATTGAACTGCACCATAAACCTATTACATTGGAGGTTAACTGAGGTTAACTCTCTTGCTCAAGGCCGCGTGGTCATAACTAATGAATCACTGTTTCAATGAATCAAACCAACAATGATCTGGTTACCAGCCCTGAGACTTCACCACCACACCAAGCACTGGCCATGAACCTCTCTACGTTTATCAAACCTACAAATATCATTCCAAAGAACCAAACATCAGACATCCATAAGACTGTTAAGAAGACGCATTAGGAAACTTTTCCTTTGGTTTCATTCAAGGTACAACTAATAGTAACGCCTTAAGAGCATTGCAGACCTCAGCATGTGCAGTTATCACCCATTTAAAAGCCTGGTTTTGTGAGAGTGCACCTACTGCTCAGCAGAATGAAAATATATTCCGTTAGGATATCCAAATGGTGTAGAATTTGTATTTTTAAGTGCACTACACAGCAGCATAGTAGTAAAGGTTTGTCCGAGTCATAAAACAAGAACATTCAGCAAGATATTCTCTGAAGATAAAGTGGAACTGGCCCTTCACTAATAGTAAGAGTCCTACCTTAACATTGCTATATGACACTTAAGAAAACCTTTGTATAGATAGATTTAAACAGGATTCATGTAAAAACATTCCCCATCTCATATTTTTGATTTTGATAATATTTTTTTTCTGAAGATTGACAGGCATGTATACAGATGAATGTTAAATATTAAATATCAAGGATAAATATTGACTGAGTAATCCACTATTTTGTAGAGGGGGGTCAAAATGATTCAGAAAGATGTCAGCATCATAATGTTATTTTTACACAGAGATTGCAATCTTGGAATCTTTGTTGCATTATGTGCCAATGGTATCCATTCAAATATGGGGAAACTGCACTTTTCACGTTTTTTCTCCAAAGTTTGCATGCCTGTATCTAAAGAAGTATTAATATATATATATATATATATATATATATATATATATATATATATATATATATATATATATATATATCTTAATGTCCTTTTAGATGGGTCTTAAAATTTCCTTTTGGTATGTTCAATTTTTAAGTCCCTATTTGATTCAGTTCCAGAGATATTGATAATTTCAATATGGCTCTAGGAGCAAATTGGTTAAACGTACACATTTTCAATGGTCAAAAACCAAAGGTGGGTCAATTTGCATAAATATGATACTTTTTTTCTTTAAAAAAGAGGAAAGTCTGAAGAACAAATATTGTTTTAAACTAGAGATGTATCTCGTTTACTTCTGTCAAAACAACTGCATTGAACATATACCTCTCTGAAAGCCATAAATCTTTTTTTTTTTTTTTTTTTTTAAGTTTGCATGCCTATAACTCAAGAAGTGTTAAAGATACTGCAATACGATTTTGGATTCTAGTTCTTAATAAACTTTTCTTTTGGAATCCTCATTTTCAAGGTCCTACATTGTTCAGTCTCAGAGTTACGAGCATCTCAATGAGGCTCTGTGTCCAGAATGCCAAATAAATACTACCTACATTTAGTGGTTGAAAACCAAATGTTTGTCACTTTGAATACAGCTGATACTTTTTGTATATAAAACAGATTGTCTGGAGAATAAGTAATGTTGAAACTAGGAATGCATCTTGTTTCTGTCTATCAAAACAATATGCACAAAACATTCCTGTTGGAGTGCTAAAAATGCCCTCTAATGGTCACGTTGAGGCACATTACCTTTCTCTCAGTAGTCTATTCAAAAGATTCTATCATTTTAAATCAGTTTCTGGAATATTTGTAAGAAGGAATGTTGTTCATCTTATCTACCAAGAGTTCAAACATGCAGTATTTGAACATCACTGTTCATACTCTACCTAGATTTAACAATTAATCCTGGTTATTCATATACTGATGTGTCACACTGTACATTCCTAAACCCTGGGTTACTCTTATTATTAGCATGGTCAGCAGTGATGATAAAAAAACAAAACCACATTTGGTGAGAAAATGGTAGGATACAGCAATTTGGACATAGAGCTGCAGGATAAACCCATAGTTTAATGTCTTCAAAATGAAAATTCCAAAAGAAAAGTTTCATAAGAACCAGAATCTAAAATCATATTGATGATAACTTTATATAACTTGAGTTACACAGACACCCAAATTTTGAAGAAAAAAAATGCATTTGTATATGTGAACATTACATATTCTTCAGACATTCTGCTTTAAATACAGTTAATATCAGCTGTAAACAAAGTGACCAAAATTTGTTTTTCAACCACTGAAAATAGGTAATTTTCAACAATCTGAAAATGGAGCCTCATTGAGATGCCCATAACTCTGTGACTGAACGATGTAGGACCTTGAAAATGAGGATTCCAAAAGAAAAGTTTATTAAGAATTAGAATCTAAAATGGCATTAAGATATCTTTAATAATTATTGAGTTACAGACACATAATGCAACGAAGATTACTGAAGCCAACAGATTTACCAATCTCTATCTAAAAATAACATTATGATGCTGCCATTTTTATGAAGTAATTTTTACCCCCCTGTAATTAGGTTTTGAAACTCGCATTTTGACCCCCCTCTAGAAAATAGTGGATTACTCAGTAAATATTCATCCATGGCATTTAATATTTTAGTTTTAATCACTATACATGTTTAAAATTAATAAAATGAATTAGTCTATGTAATGCTTCAGCTCATAAAGCCTACAGTACCTAGTAAGCTGTTAACTTTAACAGCCTAATATTGTTGGCTGGCTAGAGCTGGTCTTCCAGCCTGGTCATTGTTGGTTTGCGGTTGGTTTTAGAAGGGTTTGGACCACTTCTATAGCTGCTCAAGGCAGGAGACCAGCTGACCAACTGAACACCAGTTTAGCCAGACAGCTAAAACCGCTTCCAACTTATGCTGGTTTTAACTGTTGATTTATATCACTTATAGCCTAATCACTCTATATCTTAACAAGGCTATCATTATTTAAATAAGTCATATTTTATTGTTAAATAAGCCCAGAGTTTCCTGTGAAATAACAGCAAGAAAATACTTTAGTACTGAGAAAGCATGCAATGATGCCCGAGTTTTTAATGCATTCATATCATGGATCAGAATCAATTAATGAACAGCTGTTTTTATTTGTTTTTGTTTTTTCCTTCAAAAAGACAAAAAAAAATAGAAAAGTCAGTTGAATCCGTCAGTTTAAATCAATAACAAGTTCTTATTACCGCAAGTAATAGTTTAATATATTATTTTTCCCAAAATAGAAGCGAAAATTACATCCTGAAATACTATTTGTAGGCCTATAGCATTACTTAAATTAATCAGAAGTGCATTGCATTGGGGAATGTATATCGATAGCCTACCCAGCCGTAATTCACTTAAACTAATCTTGTAATATCAGTAATCACTATCAAATAAGGCTTTTCTTTTTAGGTTTGTGGTATTTGCCTTGATTAAAGTGTGGAGACGGCAAACCAAATCATGTCAGTGTAATTGAACAATTTCTTTAAAAAAAAAAAAACATCTGATAAATGCTTTGCAATGTCACACTTCATTCCAGCCCACGAGGGAATATCCATTTAAATGAAAACTCCATTTTTTGAAAATAGACTAATTTTCCAACTCCCCTAGAGTTAAACAGTTGAGTTTTACCGTTTTCTAATCCATTCAGCAAATATCCAGGTCTGGCGATAGCACTTTTAGCTTAGCTTAGCATAGATCATTGTATCTGACTAGACCATAAATATTTAGCTCAAAAATGACCAAAGAGTTTCTGTATTTTTCCTATTTAAAGCTTGACTCTTCTGTAGTTACATCATGTACCGAGACCGATGGAAAATGGAAAGTTGTGATTTTCTAATAATCAAGGAACTTTGCTACCGAACCATGGGTGCAGCAGGGGAAATGATAGTACAACCTAAAAATACTGTAGGCTTATTAGAAGTTACCTAGCTCAGACTAATTTCAGGTGCTGCATAATATCACTACGCCTGCTTCACCCATGGTACGGCAGCAAAGTTCCTTGATCATTCCTTGCCGGAATAAGAGTATAGTTCCTAGCTATATCGGCCTAGAAAATTGCAAATTTTCATTTTCCATCTTAGTACACAATCTAACTACAGAAGAGTCATTTTTTTAAATAGGAAAAATACTGAAACTCTTTGGTTTGAGTGAGAAGCTAACCGTCTAATCAGATTCAATGATCTGTGCTTAGCTAAGCTAAAAGTGTAACCACCAGACAAGGAGATCGGCTGAATGGATTCAAAAACGGTAAAACTCAACTGTTAAACTCTAGGGGACTTGGAAAATGTGCCTATTTTCAAAAAAGTAGAGTGTTCCTTTAATATTGACCACTTTAAGAGCACATTTTAAACATGCTGTTAGCAGAAATATCTATGAGGGGCAATGTCTAGGATGGGGCATAGTCAATCATAATCGCTTCAATAAAATGCATCATGCTTAACTGTACAAACATTTTGAACTGTAAACAGAGGGGCGGAAGATCAAAATGAATTATGATTATGATATTGCTTCGATTCATGAAATAAATGATTTGGATGCACATGTTTGAGCACTATGAGATAAAGCTTGTCATTTTAATAAAGAATCAATTCCACTTTTAATTAGTTTCTCTCTTTTCCTCCTTCCCTCCATCTCGATCCCGCCATATATTGATTCACTTCAACAAATCACATTTAAACGCTTCCAGCATGATCAATGGACATACCAACACACAATACTGAAGAAAGGGGTCCAGCACAGAAGTGTGCAAATAAAACAGCGTTTTTTTTTTCTGTCTTGTCTCAAGTTCATCTCAAACAAACTCTCACAAGTGTCGTAAAGGAGAAGCATGGATCCTGAAGCAAAATAACCAAGAGCTCTTTCAGAACAACACATAGAAAGCAATATAACAAGCACATCACGTACCCTGCTACATATATCATGGAGTGTTTTTCGTTTTCCACTGAGTTTCTTGCCAGGATCTGATGCCAATGGATTAAGTTCTGCGTTTCTCTCCATTTCCAGTCTTTCAATCAATGCGGCCAAACAGGAGCCACAGCGCCACCAAATGAACATGCGAGGAAACGCACACACAGTAAGACAGCCAAGAAATATAAATATAAAATATAATGTATGTCATGTATGATTTACTAATTCAGAGCTGTGAGAAAGCATATGAAATGTTTTCCGATTTACACATGCATACATGCTTAAAATAAAGAGATCAAAAGACATTGGCAAATGCAAATGCAAAAAAAAAGATCTTAACCCAATAAATTCCATTTTTGTGTTTTTAATAGACACCTCAGAGCTGAGCTTTTCTGAGGCATTTGATGGGAAATTGCTTCTGAGCTTCCAATTATATATCAAATTACATTCAAATTAGGAATAATGGAAAATCCCTGCAGTTTAAAGAAGAGAAGGAGGATTGAATGACAGTGAAAGTGTAAATGAAGAAACACAGCAGGACAGCAGCGCAATAACTGTGTGCTTATCCACATGAAATTTAATTTACATTCATTTGTCTGTTTTAATCTATTTTAAAACAACTTGATTATTATGCTGTGATGTCTCCGTCTTGACTTGCTTGATCAAGTATTAAAAAGAAATCTGCTTTTTTTGCACTTAATTTGCATAAATTAAGAAGTCTTTAAGCTTCAGAAAAGAATTAGGTAACACTTTAGAATAAGGTTCCATTGGTTAATTTATTAATTAACATGAACAAACAATGAACAATACATTTATTACTGTATTTATTAATCTTTGTTAATGTTAGTTAATTGAAATACAGTTATTCATTGGTAGTTCATGCTAATTCACACTGCATTAACTAATGAGCACAACTTTTGATTTGAATAATGCATTAGTAAATCTTGAAATTAACATTAACCAAGATTAATAAATGCTGAAGGATTGTTTTTGTTTTGTTCATGTTAACTAAAGTAGTTAACTAACATCAACTAATTGGACCTTTTTCTAAAGTGTTACCAAGAATTAAAGTAATTGTTTTTTGTTTTTCCGTTTTCTCATTGTGATTTGTCTATATTAAACTGTAGAACATCGCAAAATTAGTTTTGTCCAGTCTCTAATTATAAGAGCCATTTGGTGGAAAGTGTTTCTTGTTGCTCATGTGAGAGATAGTTCATGGATAATAACAAACTTTTATGGGAGAGATGAAAACACAAAGCAACCATTAGGGAGAACTGTAAGTCAGTGAAGAATCTGAAGCTTTCAGCAATGCTAAATTTATCCATATTATCACAGGAGAGGAGTGCTCTTATAACTTTTAAAGCATAAGAGAACAATCAAGGGCTCTGTCGGTTGAACATTTTATGCTTCACAGACATTTCTAGTCCATTAGACATTTTACACACATTATGTTCTGAGATTTGAGACATTTAGGGTAAAATGTCAAAGGAAAAGTATAGCTTTAAAATGCTATTACAATTAACTTAGTTGGATCCTTCCAACAAAGAATGTTAGCAGCATAAAATCAGTTCGACATTTTTAAAACTTAATTTTATTTTGAATTCTGTATATTTAATGTCATACATAAAGGTGAAGGAGCAGGAAGCAGTGATTTGAAGTTTACTTGCGGTAACTTGATGAGAACTGGTATCGTGTGGATTATTGGAAGGTTTTTATCAGCTGTTTGGACTCTCATTTTGACGGCACCCATTCACTGCAGAGGATCCATTGGTGACCAAGCGATGTAATGCTACATTTCTCTAAATCTGTTCTGATGAAGAAACAAACTCATCTGCATCTTGGATGGCCTAGGTTTGAGTAAAGTTTCCGCAAATTTTCATTTTTGGGTGAACTATTCCTTTAATGACTGCTCACTGCTAATTCTGTTTTGTTCATAAAAAAAATTATATGTAATAAATAAAGTATTTCACCCATAACATGTTTTATGTAGAGATGTGATTTTTTTTTTTTTTTAAATGTAAGTGAAAGGAAAAGAAAGAAAGAAAGACAGAAATAAAGACAGAAAGAAAGAAAGAATGCATGCATGCATTCATTGTATAACTTTACATTTATTAAAAAAAAAAAAACATTGAGCATGTTCTTGGAAAACGTTTCTTATTTTCAGACAATTACAGTTCTTAAGTAAATTTACTAATGTAATTCAATATAATATAATTTGAATGCATTGTTTTTACAGATTTAAATCAGCCAAATTTATTTTTAAATATTCATACAAATAAAATACATTACTTTTCTAAAATTCACACCAATGTGGATATTTTTGACAGTGATAAGGTAAACATAAATGTTAAAAATAAATCTAACAATAATTTACTTTGGAATCAAAGCGCATTTTTTTGAATAAAAACATCAATAGTTGCATCAGAAGTGGAGTCATTATGTGACATCAGTAACTTACATTGTAAGTGTCTTGACAGCACAGATGAACTGCTTTATCATATCATAATTTAAGATTATTTTTCCCTGAGTTCTACAGTACCTATTTTTAGTAAATGTTTAGTTGTTGACAGCAAACAGTGACAGCCTTTCTTATCCAGAGTCTTAAGTTATGAAAGTTACAGTATGTTTTCATAATACAATGAACCCTTTTATCTCAAAAGATTAAGAAAATTATCCCTATAAATATATTACAAAACTATCGTCCAAATTAAGGCATTGGCAATGTTTGTGTATGTGTGTGAAATGATCTGCACTGGCTTTAAAACAACAGTCAGAAACATCCAACCAGTGAAGAGAGAGATGGACAGATGTCAGTCCTTCAGTATTTGTTCTAAAGTTGAGAGAAGGTTCCTGAGTCCGTACATGTAGCTCTCATCCGGACTGTCGCTTTGAAATACATGAGCAAAATCGATCATCTTCACCTCCACTGCCTCCTCCTGTCCAAACTGCTTCTTATCCCCCATTCCAATTTCCTTTGCTTTCTTTTCTTCACTTCCTCCATGTTTTCCGTTGGTGTTCCCCTCAATGTTGTGGCAGTACGGGTGACTGTGTGTTAAACTGCTCTGAAAGCTCAAAGCCTTGCTCTGTGGCTCCCCCTGCTGATGTCCTGTTGCTGGATCAGCTGGCTTGTGTTTGGATGTATTGATTGTGTGAGGAGAGCCCTCATACACCAGCAGCAGAGAGCTGGCGTAGAAATGCAGCTGGGTCTGGCTCTCAAACCAGCGGAGAATGCGGCGGATTTTGGAGATGATGAGAGAAACTGCATGCCTCTGTAGTTCTTGACCATTGTGGAAGAATCTGCTCAGGCCTAAGGGAATAAAAATTCACAGATTCGACTTCATGATCAACGTGAACCACTATTTCATCTTTAGCATTATTATAAACATAGTTCACATTTTTACCAATTCTAATAATGTGTAAAATCTATCAATCTATCTTTCTATCTATTTATTTATCTATCTGGATAAAAGAAGAACTAAAGAAGAAACCCCAATATAAAACCACAATAAAAAATTAAAATGTTATACAATTAAAAATATATAATAATAATTATTATTATTATATTAATAATAAAAAATATATTATTATTATTATTATTTGTTGTTGTTGTTTCTTTGTTTACTTGCTCTCCAAACCTGGAAATCACTATTTAAATAATGATTACATTTAAAATAAATAAATAAAATGGTTAGATCCCTGTGCATAATAATAAGAATTATTATTGTTGTTGTTTGATTGTTTCAAAGCCTGGAAATCACAATTAAAAACACAGCAACAACAAAGGAAGAAAAGAAAGAAAGATTGAAAAAGAAAGCAATTCCATACACATAACATTAAAGTAATAATAATAATAATAAAGTTGGAGTCAGACCATTTTTTAAAGTGTCCTTTCTGAGACTGCGCCCATAGAACTGGTCATGAGTGATGTAACTGTCTGAGTGGATCTGGTACACCTGAGGTGAGAAGACGAGAAAAAGATCAGAGGAGATCCATCACAAGCCCTGCAATAAAGAGAAACATAAAAGAAGCTCTGTTTCAAAACAACAGGCCTGCCTTGAAGTCTAGAAATGAGCTTTAGCTAAATACACCGCACAGACAGATATTAGGTCAAACAGTCCAATCTTCATTGTGCCTGGGAGGCCTTAAAATGCTTTCTACATAGGCATCTCACTAGGTTTAGAACAGCTCTGGAGAGACTGGCATGCATTCAGACTTAAAACTGTGATGAGTCTCCCTGAACGGATCCTTCCACACTACAAAACAAATGAAACAAACAGAAACAAGTAACAGAGAGAGAGGGGAGAGGAAGGGGAGGGTGACAGTAGCTGGCAAATACTTCCCAACCTTGAGACACTGAAACCAATTAGGTGCAAAGAAACAAGAACACGCAGAAAGCAGAGAGAGAAGATGATTTACTGAGAGGCTGGAGGATGGAAACACTGAACCGGAAGAGAGATGGAGGCATCACACCTAGTGGAACTCATAAGGCTGCAAAAAACATCAATAGTAAAATGCATATGTAATTTCTTTATCCTAATAATTTGATTGTCTTATTAATCCTGAGAGTACTGTCTCTCTTTACTGTAAGAAAAATGCTGCAGTCAATCAGAACATGTTTGATTAAAGCTGTGTAGAGCAGGATTTCATGGTGGGCGGAGCTATTCAGTGTGACATCATTGCAAAATCTCCTTTCAGCTGTAATTTATAATTGATAATATTTATCATATTTAGTTTCAGATTAACAGGGCATGGATGTTAAAGCTGGCAACACCTACTGGCCATTAGAAACATCGTGATTAACCAGGTCAGGGCTTTTCCAAGTTTTGATGCCTATGGCCCCCAAATATGACATTTTTAATGAAGTATTTATTTTTATAGAACTTTTAGGAATAAATATTTTTTCAAAAGTGGTTTTACAAAGATTATTAGCAACAGCGGCAAGGACAATCTTCCTAGAAAGACACAAGTGCTGTCTATTTAAGCAAATTTGTTTTATAACACATATAATTCAGTGATAAGTGCATCAGAACCAGACGATGCTGAATTAATTTGATCTGTCTCTTCTCCTGTGACCTTCTTCACAGCCAGTGCAGATGAGGTGTAGAAAGCAAAAGCAGAGGAGTGTGTGCACTGAGCGCTGGTTTCATCACAATCTTATCATCAAATGTCTTATCAGTATTCCTCAGAGGTAATTAACTAAGTGTCCGGATAAGCTTTGAATATTGATCAAGCCTTACAAGACAGCAGACGGGGATTTCTGTTGTGCAGCACTGACATCGAACCTTCAGAGGCCTTCACTTGGGTGATCTGAAGCTTCATATTTGTCTTTATGAAGCCTCAGTTTGTATTTAAAAAATCAGATAACTAGAGGAGGATACAGAGATAAAACAGCAGAAAAACAGGAGATCCTGCATAATGAGAATATGGAAAGTTAATAAATCACACACACACTGTCTCACCCTCATGCCCAATAACAGGAACCCGATCTCTTCCATCAGAGGATACTTGCTAATCTGCTCTTCACGTTTTTCTTTTGATGCAAACGGGTCATAACTTCTCCTCCCGATCTTCACATCCATGATGCAGGGCCGTAAGAACCTCCGCGTAACATCCTCCAGTTTCAGATACAGCTCTGAGAAAAAAGGAGAGAAGAGTTCTGAGAGTACTTTCACAATAGAGTTTTTGTGGACCCAAATGACAGAAATACATAATAATAATTTTTGGGGAAAATTTTTATGCCTTGCAATTAAACAATTGGTTTAAAACACTATTGATCTTTAGTCAACAAGATGGTGCCGCAAATGGCAGCCAAGACGCAATTCTTCTGATGTTTCTGTTTGTTTGTTCTGTTTTTTTTTTTTCATTCTTCTTCTATAAGAACAAATTCCTTAACATTAAGGAATACATCCCAGAAACTTTTTTTCAATTTTTTGTTTATTCAAACGTTTTGCTGGACATTCTAGTCAAAGGTACAGCTTTGTTGTTCAAATGCACTTAGACTCAGAAGGAAACGCTCCAGTGCTCTGGTTTTGAACTGCGCTCACAAAAATTCATCTTGCAAATGTCCATTCCCTTTTCAACAAAACGGATTAACAACTTCTCGCCCACACCAACAAGGTCTTTTCAAACTGCTGCACTGCTCTTCAATGAAACCTGGCTGAGTGAAGTCATTATGAATAAATTTGCTTCATCTGCTGGGCTAAAAGCTGTTCAAATAGGGAAATCGAGATGTGGTGGATCGTGTTTCTACATCTACTAAAGTTGGTGTTCAGATATAACACCGATATATCGCCAAGGCCTATACGTTTTTCTGCTTGGCAAATGTGTTTGAGGTGGGACTTTTATTTTGATGGCGCTAAGTAAGGCACCACCTGAGCGCACACAGTGCTCACACTCTCTCTCATTTACTGTCGTTGTTAACAGTTCTATTTAATATGGATAGAAGTCTGTCTAGTAATCTGATAGAAAGGTTAAACAAAGGAATTAATCAGTGCTTTAAGTGGCCCAAAAGAGATGCCGGTACTCTAATATAGCCACACACAAAAAAATATTTTCTTAACAACAACTATATTGAAGGGCTTTTATATAAAGCAGTCAACAGGCAACCTTAACAATAAATCATTTTATTAGTTTGTGGATTTGCTTGAGCTAGAAAGAACTACTGAACATATATAAAATGTGCAAAAGGATTTTGAAAAAATACCCTTAGAAAGAGCTACTACATTACTGCATTCAAACTTCGACTTTCTTTCGCGTTCCCCAAACTGACTCAAATGATTCGCGATCTCACTCCGAACTCCCGAACTGATTCAAATGATTCGCGATCCCCAAACTGACTCAAATGATTCGCGAACCCGCTTTGAACTCCCGAACTGACTCAAATGATTCGCCAACCCGATACGAACTTTCGAATTGATTCAAATGATCCGCGAAGCCGCTCCGAACTCCCGAATTGATTCAAATGATTTGCGATCCCCAAACTGACTCAATGATTCGCGAACCCGCTCCGAACTCCCGAACTTACTCAAATGATTCGGGATCCCGCTCCGAACTCCCGAACTGATTCAAATGATTTGCGATCCCCTAACTGACTCAATGATTCGCGAACCCGCTCCGAACTCCCGAACTCACTCAAATGATTCGCGAACCCGCTCCGAACTCCCAAACTGACTCAAATGATTCGCGAACCCGCTCCGATTTCTCGAACTGATTCAAATGATCCGCGAAGCTGCTCCGAACTGACTCAAATGATTCGCGATCCCGCTACGAACTCCCAAACTGCTTCAAATGATTCACGCTCCATACTCCGAACTAGGAAGAATTAGGAAGCGTGCATTGTGAAGGGTGCCCTGAAAAGCGGCAGTGAAGGCAAAGGATTAAAACCTCTATTAAAAAAGAGGTCCAAATGAACGTACCAGTACACTAAAAGCGGTGGTGGTACACTCAAGAGCTATATTTGGAAGTGGCGGTACTGAGTACCTGTGCATACCGGCTCACTTAAAGCACTGGAATTAATGTATACAAAAAGTATTATAACGATTGCTTTTTTTATTATTAGCAATATAAGCAAATACACATTTATTTCATTAAAACAAATCTTTGAATGACTAATGAATATTTAATTTCACAAATCTTGCAAACTTAGTCGAATCCAGCTGTGAGATCTTGTGAAGTATGTACATTATTTTTATCCAACATGATCGCGTGTTCTCTGAGTGACAATCGGCCCATGTTAATTGAATGCTTTAAACTTTAAACGTGATTTCAAATTATGCTGGCTTTATGCAGTCGCATAAATGCATAAACCTAGCTTTATTTATTTATTTATTTATGTTGTATTTTTTCACTGTGTGCTGTTTGTAAAATGAGTGTTACCTTGGTTTTATTTGAAAAATATGATTCCCAATGGATTAGAAAAACATTACATTTTCTCTATAAAAGCAGAGAAAATATATATTCAATATATAGTCTCTTTTGAAATTTTACATTTTAAAACAACTGTATATATATATATATATATATATATATATATATATAAAACAATTTAATTTATTCCTGTGATGATAGATCTGAATTTTGTTGTACTGATCAATTTTATGTAAACTGTGATTTATCTATTTATTTACTTGCCAGAATAATTTGATGAATAAAAAATTAAAAAGAACAACATTTATTTGAAATAGATTTTTTGTTTGTTTGTTACACTGTCAAAGGTACAGGTTGTAGGACCTGCCACGAGACGGCGCGCTACCAAAACAATAACAATCGCGTGGTTTGATGACGCTAAGAAGGAGCGTGGAATGATGGGATTTGTATCTACCCAACTGCTGAAGGCCATCAATCAGACGGAAAGATAAATCATGGATTTAACGCGAGTTCATCGATTTGCGCAAGTAGACTGCATACAAAGTCAATGCAAAGACGCGATCAGACTATGGATCAGACGCGATGCCCCGTGTTTGGCGTGAAAACGAGTAAAACACAAGAGAGATCGGCATCTCTTTCTAGTTGAAGTTTGTCGCGAAGCTACTTCCGCATTTGTCCACAACACTGTTGTCATGTGGTTTCTACGTCAGTAAAGGCGGTAACAAAGGGTAACTAACGTCATCGGCTGGCGACTGCACGGCCCCGTCTCACTGTTTGGAATGGGAATTATCTCATGATTTACAAGTAGTTGAAAACATCAGAGATATTTTTAGCTGGACAAAATATATAACACTAGCCTAGTGGTTTTTGTATATTCTACTGCAAATATCTTACAAGTTGTACCTTAAAGGTTTTTACTGTCATTTTTCTATTATTAAGTATTAACTTAGTTTAGAATAATAATTGTATTGACTCCAACTTTTGAGAAATATAATATTTTATATTAGATATTATATTAAGGAACATTTTAAAAAGTAAATTAACATAAAAAATGTTGAGTATTCCTTTGAGGTTGGGCTAGTGAAAATGTTTGCAGGGCAAGAAATATAACCTACATGCCTGACTGCATCTTCAGAAAATAAACGTTACTCTTCAGTCTAACAATAAAACATCTTTAAAAAGCAGTGATGAATTCATGAATGATTTTAAACACTGAAGCTAGAGATGTTTTAGAGGCGAAATGACAATATGTCAACAGATACGCCTCGATGACCAGTCAGTTATTTCTGACAAGTTCTTTCTCAGTACTGTCGGCTGACACAATGATTTATGGCGTGTCATTACCGGGATGGTCACACACAAACACAAGAGAGCAGACAGAACGGCAGTGTAAAGTCCAATACTGATCAACTGAACACTCCTTTAAAGTACATAGACTATACACAGACTAAACAAACACATCACCCACAAAGCGCATGTACTTTGGACACATGGCAACTCCCATAATGAGGCACAAAATATGATTACATAAGCATCTTTATGAGCTTCCAAAGAACATACCACTGCTGGATGACATCCCACACCACATACCAAACCATCTAGCAATTATTAACTTATTAGTTACCCCCTAAACTCATCAAACACAGATAACACTAACTAGAGTGAACGACCTTCAAACTGGACTGCTAAATGAACAGTTTTAATGAACATGATTGCGGAGTACAACCAGGACTGACAAAATATGTCATTGAATCGCATCTGACCTTATTTACTTTCCTCATCAATCATCTTGGTCTTATTGTGCATATTATTTCAAATAGTGTCAAATCTTTGCCTTTGTAATCTTATCAGAATGTAACAGCACACTCCACCCCTGATGAATATCCTGTTTTATTCTTAAATCCATAAGATTATGGAAGTAAAATGGTTTGCAGATGTTGTTTCAAATTCACTATCCATATATGATCAATACTGGGTTTCCTTAGCTAGTAATGTTCTCTCAGATTTATGAAATAACAGTCTTCCAATAACGCTAAGAGAAAGCTTGAGTTCAAGGTTATCTGGTTTGTAATAAGGTTCTTAAATAGTTCATGGAACATTTTTTTGTTGTTGTTTGTTTGTTTAAATAATCTTTTTTGTTTTTTAGATGCGCATTTTGAATGTTTTTTTTTTTACATTCAAAATGCGCATCTAAAAAGCAAAAAAGATTTAATTAGCAAAGCATAGAACATAATTTGTTTACTGGGTTGTTGTTCTATCTCACCATGTGACTCTCGTGGCATCCATGTGCCATAAAACTTGGGAAGATGTTGTCGCAAATCCAATAGCCTTTTATCTGTACAGTCCTTAGCAAATACCTGCAAACATGTGAAAAAGAATACATTCAAATAATGTTTTCATAACATTCTTAGAACATATTTTTATTAGCTGGGTATACTCTTTCATTTTGACACTCTCAAAGAGTGAATTTTTATCGAAAACAAGGAGTTAATATTAATTGAAAACAGATGTTTTACTTATTTTTTTGGGAAACTGGAATCATTTTTTAGGGGTCCTTTTATGAATGGAAAGTTCAAAAGAACAGCATTTATTTAAAATAGAAATATTTTGTTTTATAATGTTAGAAATGGCTTCACTGCCACTTTTGGTCAATTTAATGCATCCTTAATGAATAAAAGTAGCTAAAGGAATAGTAGTAGTGTAAAGAGTGAAAGACATTGTAATTCATTCATTTAAATGGAAATTTACAGTTAAGTTATTTTGGCTTGCAGTTGTTTTTAGTTTTTATGGTTTAGATGTTTGTCCCTCTGACATTATTTGCATGTGAAGACTACCGCTGTATATATTCTGTACTGCTTACAGTGATGTGGATTCTTCTTAGTTACCTGTGTGTAGAAGTTCATCTCTCGCGGGCCTCTCGGAGGAGCTTGCAGCTGTTTCAGGATCGTTCCATCAGGATGCTGCAGAACACCTGTGCAATTCCAGAGACGCAAACACTGAAAACCTGCTAACACTTCATCATCATGACAACTGTGGATATTTTGAGTGGGAAAGCTTTTATGAAAGCCGGGAAAACATTTGAGAAATGTTTTTCTAACAAGAAAATAAGCCAGTTTGAAACTTCATGAGGGTAGTTAATACTGAATCTGAGGGTGAACTATTCCTTTAACACAAGAAAAGACAAAGCACTGACTGCTGACAATCTGACAGTCCATCAGATAACAGCTCCCATCTCATTCATTCAGAAAATCCCCATGACACATAAGAGTTACTACAACAGAGGAAATGATGTCATCTGACTGTTGGCAGAAGCAAATTAATACATTTATTCCATGTTAAACAAGTGACAAATCCTCGGACCCTTTAATAAACTATAATTAGTTCTCTTACATGATATATTGCCCAACTAAACCTTGCAAGCCTGTTAGAAAAAAAACCCAGTGAAAGACCTCCACAGCAGACAACTGAATTTGCTCTCATTAAAATGTACTGAAGAAATGTGTAAAGATTCATATCATATTGCAAAGGATAAAGTCTCATATATAGGATTAGGAAAGTCAATTAAAGAAAATCTTTTAGGCTTTTACATTTCCTATAGATCACACTGAGATTCTCTTTTTATCCCAACATTATTCCAGAATAATTCTACAAAAGACTCTAAATTAGAAAGTTCAGTTTATCCAGTAGGATGCCATTTCATTCTGATATGATTTAGTGATCTCTTTAGGATTGGTTAACAGATTATGGAAGAAATATGTCCTGTATAAACTTTTTGATAGGTGTTCATCCTAATCCAATCCAAACAGTATACAGTACACACAATAGTTCAAACGATTAACATTCCTTCATTATTCCTTTTAAATTCCATTTAATATAAATATTCCACTGTCACTGTAAACATAAGGTTTTCTTAAAATAAAAAAGGAAGATTCAATGAAGAGCTTCAGAAGAACTGACCAGTGTTATTGATTCCGCATTTATGTCCAGCCACTTGATGAGAAAAGGGCACGCATCCATCCACCTGCTTTACTGACCCGTTCTTATTATTTTTATTTTCCAGCTTTTCCAGCGTTCGAGATGATGAGTCCATGATCTGACCATCTGCAGACATGTTCAACTTCAACTTATCCAAGTTTGACGGAAGCTGGCAAAACTTCTGTTAATCATTTTCCATATCTGACAGTTATTCTAAAAGAACATAAACGTGTTCATTAAAACTCGAAATGTCTCTTTCTTCTGAGCAGCTGCGCTTCTGGAGCCTCGAATGTTTTGTTCATTTACTCGCATATGTGTCCGTAGTTTAAATCTACACTAGAGCGCGACGCGTGGTTCGGGGATGGTTCGTGACGTGAACACAGAGTTTACCAATCAGAGATGGCATTCGTGCGCGACGCGTCTCTTGTGACGTGAACACGCGTTCCACCAATCCAAGTTCAGCTGCTCTACTCGTTTTCATGTTCTATTTACTACAAACTTAATTTGTGAACGAACGACAGTACAGGTATTTCATGAATCATCCCTTATTCCTAATAAACACAGAGTCTTAATTATTGTCCAACTTCCCTGTAAACCCCTTTGGCCTATAATCTAACAGAATCTACAATTTAACAAAATACACAGATAAGGTACATTCATCTTTTTGAAAAAATTAAATAGATTTATTTTAACACACTTTCTGATGTTTAACCAAATACTTTGTTATGCATCTTGTCCTCCTGAACAATTACACGCATGTAATTGTAACGCTCATCGGTTCTCAAATCGGAAGCGTCTGACAGAATTGGTTCTCGGTTCAGTTATTTATTTATTTATTTATTATTATTAAACAATACAAACATTAAAACATTAGGACAGTACACTTAAAATCAAAGACTATATATATATATAGAGAGAGAGAGAGAGAGAGAGAGAGAGAGAGAGAGAGACCCACAGTGTACTGGTGATCCGAAACCGATACAACCGGTTCTTGACTCGAGAACGAGAACCGCTCCAAGGCGTGTACGTTCTTTATCTGGCTCGGCTCCGTGTTCATCTTCAGTTCTCTCTTCACAGCAGTTCAGTCAGTGTACTGTTTGAGTACATGAATTACTCCGGGATATTAGTTTATTTTGACTCAGATGGAGTGTCAGAGACGTTAAAAAAAGTTTCACAATTCAGTTCGATTCGGTGAACTGGGTCAACCGGTTCATTAAGAAGAACCGGTTAAATCGAACCGGACGCAATCTATTAATGGTTCTTACAAAAGAACTCACACTTGAAAATCTGTTTTTAAATGACGTAAGGTCACTATCAATAATTTAATTTCATTCAAGCGACACAAACTAAACTGCTGAGCGTTTCATTAAAGTTTTACTCTGAATCCTGTGCTTGGGTGATTCTCACACGACCTGTTTGAAACTGTTTATTTAACATCAAACTTGTACAGTGTACTTTTCTGAGAGAGAAAACAATAATTTCACAGAAAAGACAAGCTCATCAAAACGTGATTTTCTCCATACAACATTTGGTTCAGTTAGAGAAACAGATCTTGCATTTCCACAAGTACATATTTCTGAACGACAAGGCAAAATACTACAAATTAGATTTTAAACGACATAAAACAGTAGCCTACCTGTCAGATTCTGTGGCTAGGATTCAAAATACAGGAGAATGCCATTTTAAATACATTTAGTGTCAGTAATCAGTCAAGGTCATGTGTGAATAATTTAACATAGCAAGAAAACATTAGAAAATTTCCATTTGGTTTTCATACTACATACCTTTTACATTCATATTTATCTCCTAAAATGAACAAGTTTCTGTTCAAAGTCATGTGTTTTTTTTTTTTTCTCAATTCAAGTTTTTGTCTCTAGTGTTTCTACAATATTATGACCAGTGTTTAAGCACAGAATCATATTTAGGAGAGTTTGGTTAAACCAGAACATATCCCATAAAGTCTAAGCAGATAAAAAGAGAAAATTGATATGTATTGCTTAACAACCACCCAGATATATATGTGACCCACAAAACCAGTCTTAAGTCACTGGGGTATATTTGTAGCAACAGCTACAAAAAAAACAAAAAACACATTGTACTATGGGTCAAAATTATACCAAAAATTATGCCAAAAATCATTAGGATATTAAGTAAAGATCATGTTCCATGAAGATATTTTGTAAATGTCCTACCTTAAATATATAAAAACTTAATTTTTGATTAGTAATATGCATAGCTAAGAATTCATTTGGACAATTCAAAGGCGATTTAGATTTTTTTTTTTTTTTGCACCCTCAGATTCCAGATTTTCAAACAGTTCCCAATTTTCCCAATTCTTGGCCAAATATTGTCAGATCCTAAATACATCAATAGAAATCTTATTTATTCAGCTTCAGAAAAATGGACACTTAAGACTGGTTTTGTGTTCCAGGTTTACAGATAGTACTGGTCTGAAAGCTGAAAAAAAAAGAAACTGAGAAACCAATCAAGCATACATACACAGGATTACATAATCACACATTTAATCCCATCAGCCCTGAACACACATGGAAAGCGAAGACACACTAATCTCAATCACTGAGAATGGACGGTCATGAACAGTAGAAATGCTCATGCCTCCTTGCGTTTAATGATCAGAGGACCAACGTTGTCTCCCGTTTCCTGATTGTGTTTAGCATGTGCGCCATCACAGTATGGAAACTGTAAGAAACCAGAGAAAACAATTACATTAAAAATGCATCACAGCAAGATTGATGTCACTGATGTAGTTTATACCGCAGGCACGCAGAATAAACTGATCAAACGTTTATGCAATGTTACAAAAGATTTCTTTAAAATAAATGCTTTTCTTTAATGATTTTTATTAATCAAAGAATCCTGAAGCAAAAAATCATAGTTTCCACAAAAAAATAGGAATCAGCACAGGTGTTTTCAACATTGATAAGAAGAAGAAATGACTGATGAGTAACAAATCAGCATATAAGAATGATTTCTGAAGGATCATGTGAAGGATCAAAGTTTTTTCGCTTTGGATGAAATGGAAATTTTTCCCTTCTGTTGATTTTAAGATCACAGATCTAAATAGCCACTAGTGATGTCCCCATGGCTTCAGCACAATAATAGTCACATGGAATTTAAAACTTAGGTGATTGGCTACTAAAAAACCACAAACTAAGACATCAACTGCTTCCAAAACAACATATTTTTGGAGTATTTTCTTCTTTTGAATAAGCAATTACTTACTGACCATCAAAAGAGTGAATGAGTGTAGGATAAATGTAATGTAGACATACTACATTCATCACAGTAAGTCATCCAGCAACATCTGCTTTTTATTTTTTTGGAATGCTGTAATTTTGGAAATACTATAGCTCACATACAGTTGCCTACTATATTCAGTAGTAGGGAAGTATGTGATTTTGGATGCAACCAAGAGCCAAAAAGTCACCAGTTGCAGGGCCAGGTCAATGACAGTTGGATCCACCCCTGCAATACGTGACTAGCAAGCAATGCACGAGTTAAATGGGAATGCTATCAGACAGGTTTAAGATAAAACACCTCGTTGTATTCATCACACCCAACTGTCTATGTATTATATTTATGTACATAATAAAAAATTATCCTGGTTTCATGGGGGTTAGTTCCAGATTCTGGTTTCAGCAAGATGTCCAGGAGAAAATTCACATTTCTGATGCAACCGTTTGTGTATTTTGAGTGTTGATGGATCAAATTTAAAAGTTTCTGTGTAATTTCTAATGGCAGTTTCTGATAAGTTTTTCATTAAGCACTTTCTCACCTTTTTGGATCTCCAGCACCTACAGTACACAGCTTTGTCGCCCAGGTCCTCAATGTCAAATGCATGTACCACTTTGGGGTTGTCTTTCTGCAGATCAAGGTTAACCTTTGGCTTCACGCATTCGCTTTTGCTAAAAAATGTTTTGTAGATGAGGATTCCCACTGCTGCAGCTCCAAATGTCACAGACACTGCAGTGATGATCTCAGCTGGAGGAGGACAGAAAACATCTTACCATACAGAGAAATATACTCCAGTGAAATTACAGTGACAAATTTAACACATTGAGTAATCATAGGACCTAAATCCATGTTAGTTAAAATAACCGATTTTTAGATATGCATGCATAAATATGATATTAGACTTATATTAATTAGGCTAAATCTAAATCATTTAGTATCAAAAAGATACTAAATAGTTTACGTTTCTACACAGTTACAGATCTACTGTTTGAACCATTAAACGTTGAAACTACATTAAATAATCATAGCAACTAAATCTATGTCAGTTACTGAAACTATATTTAATTTCTTGAAACCTGATACGAACAAAGATAGTCGGATTCTCAACGATGCAGCGAGCAAAAAGAGAACAAATGAAGACATTCAGAGACGCTCACTTACATATAACAACCTGATGATGTGTGTTTATGAACCATATCTTCCATATTTCGCTTTATTTCAGTAGTTTATATTATTCAACAGCTAAAACTCCGACAATAAACACATGCAGCTTGAGTAAAACAGTATATTGCCTTAAAAAACACATCTTAAAGGGAGGTCTTTACCTTTATGGAAGGAGTTGGACGCGCTCATGGTTAATTATTATTGTTTTGTATTGTTATGATTATTTTTTGCTCATAATTTGAAGAGCTTCAGTCGTCCTCAAGGCCAAATGGAGAATTCAATCTGATTAACTGTGCGCTGTTTTTACGCAGAACGCGCGTTATTAAGCAATAGTTGGACTTTTATTTTGACTTTGCGCTTGCCATATGGTCGGTGAAAGGTGAACCCAGTGTGATTTATTTTTATTTTTTACAGGTCACTAAGAGCGTTAAAAACTAAATAACAGTATCTCTGATTTTTTTATGTGCAACAAAGTTTAATATAAACTATTTATTTCTTATCGATTTATTTAAACGATCTAAATGTTTTTCAAATTAATTCATATTATTTTTTGTTGCCACTATTTTCAAACAGTGAATGTGGATTGTTTTAAATACAGAGCCCCAAATATTTTCTATTACAATTCTGTGTTGAAAGGCATGACAGTAGCCAATAATCAATTTTTATGTGACTTATTAAAACCATTAAAACATACTTTTATTTTGAAGTAGTGTACAGGAAGTCTTGCGCTACTTCCGAGATCACGTTGACAAACACACACGTGTGTGCCCAGCAGCATGGATCTTAACAAGTGGTGCAATTTAAAGTCCGAACCGAGTTTAAAACATTTGACAGAGGCAGGGTTCGGTGTCCCGAAGGAAAAGCAGCGCGTGCCCGTGCAGGAGCTGGTGAAGGCGCACATTGAATCATTCGACCAGGCAGTTACTGATGGATTATGTCGGGTTGTGGAGGTGAGGTGCACACACACAAACACACGTGTTTATATACCCGTGTCAGTTCTCTGCATACACTTGACAAATGCATTGCAAGTGCAAGTGCTGCCCAATAAACAAGTAAAATATCTCTGTTTTCAGGCCATTCCTCCTGTGGAGTTCATGTACAAGGGAGACAGGATCAGTCTGTCGTTCGTGGAGGCCATCATTCACACTCCAGCGGTCTCTAAAGGAGGAATCAGCAGTGACCTGCGGGTCTTCCCTGCTGAATGCAGAGGCAGGCGCTGTACTTACAGAGGAAAGCTAGTGGTAAGTCTGACCATTAAGCCATTAAATATAAGTAAGTTCGTGCGTGCGTTTGCGCACAAGCATGTAGTAAAAACAGGTCCACACAAATATTTACCAAATCCATATTTGTGTATTTCACATTCATAAATGCATGTGATGCATGCAAATATACACACGTGTTCATGTGAAATTATATAAGAATTTATTGAATATTTCACTTGCATCAATCATATAGTGCTGTAGATTTTGCAAGCTTTTTATTTGTTATATAACACTGGTAACAAATCTATTGTTCAAGCTATTAAACGTTGAAACCATATTAAGTAATCATAGTAACTTAGTGGTTAAACATAAATAGTTTTTAAAAAGATATGTAATATTTAAATTGTGTTCAATCACTTCTTGATATCCAGTCTGATTCCTAAAACAGAGCCAGCTAACAACATCTGTGTTTTTTGTGCTTGTGTGTGTGTGAGAGAGAGCATGTTTATGTGGTTAATGAGGACACAGATGTGTATAATGACATGGTTATGACATAGGTATTACAATGAGGTGGTGGTTTATGAGGACCTTTTCAGTGTAATTCAAAAGGCTTATAAATCATTCAGAATTAGTTTTTTTGAAAATCCAAAAATGCAAGAATTTTCCCGTGAGGGGTAGGTTTAGGTGTAGTGTTGGGGTAGGGCAATAGATAATACAGTTTGTACAGAATAAAAACCATTACGCCTATGGAGAGTCCCTATAAACCACATATACCAACGTTAGTGTGTCTGTATGTTTTTCACAGGCAGACGTGAGTTGGTCTATTAATGGCATTCCCAAAGGAATTATCAAACAGTCTCTGGGTAATGTGCCGATCATGGTCAAATCAAAACTCTGCAACCTTCATGGTCTCTCACCCAAAGAACTCATCGAGCATCACGAAGAAGCTGAGGTAAAACACACAACTATCATATGGTTTTCTCCTGGATAAAATGACACTTAATCTTGCTTTACTTGTAGGAAATGGGGGGCTATTTCATCGTTAATGGCATAGAGAAGGTGATTCGTCTTCTGATCATGCCGAGGAGGAACTATCCCATCGCAGTGTCAAGACCAAAGTTTAAGAGCAGAGGACAGGGCTACACTCAGTACGGTGAGTGCTGCATCTCTTCCACACTGAATAAATCAATATGATTTAATAAATATACATATTGACTTGGGCGTTAACTGTGTGCAGCTATTTCAATGCGCTGTGTAAGAGGCGAACACACAGCCATTAATATGAATCTTCACTACCTGGACAATGGTACGGTGATGGTGAATTTCATTTACCGAAAGGAGCTGTTCTTTCTTCCCTTGGGCTTTGCACTGAAGGTAAAAGGAAGTTCTTTTCTCTCATAAGCTTCTGCAGGTGTTTCTTTTGTGATAGTGGCCAGCTGACTGTACATTATCCTGTGTTACTTAAGTATTATTTATATAATATTTTAGTATTAATATTTTAATTGGCTTCCTTTTTTAGTTATATAAGTAAATGTTTGTATTTACCTGTTTGTTCAGATTCTAATTTTATTTTGATTACTGAATTATATATTTTTTTTAATTGATTAAAAATCTTAAGTTTTAGTTCTGATTAATAATACTGTTTATTACACTGCAACCTTCCAAAATAAATTTATGATCATGATGAATTGATTAGTTTTTTTTCTATTTTTATTATGTTAGAAGTAGGTGGCATGGAATCAAGGACAGTTTAGCAGTCATTATACAAAAAAGTAACCACCTCGACTGACCAATCAGAATGAAGGTTTTCTGAGAGCAGTGTAATATTTAGGCAGTTTTTGTCTAGTGTACATCTGAAATGTCTTTTTATAACCTTTTGTTAATAGTGTACCCTGTATAATTCAGAAATCACCATAAAAATAGCTTTGATGCTGGCATGGTGTTAAAAAGCGAATGAATAAATAAATATTTAGGCACTGGTGCATAATTACTTCTAAATGTAATGTTTCATATTAAAATGTCTTTCTTCTGCCAAGGCTCTAGTGGACTTCTCCGATTACCAGATCTACCAGGAGCTGATTAAAGGTCGAGAGGAAAACTCCTTCTACAAAAGCTGTGTCTCAGAAATGCTGCGTATGGTCATGGAGCAGGGCTGCATGACTAAAGCCAAGGTGCTTAATTACCTGGGCGAGCGTTTCCGGGTCAAACTCAACCTCCCAGACTGGTTCACTCATGAGCAGTGTGCTCACTTCCTGTTAGAGTAAGTACAAGGTGTTACTGATCATGATTCAATATATATATATATATATATATATACACAGGTCCTTCTAAAAAAATTTGCATATTGTAAAAAAGTTTATTATTTTCCATAATGTAATGATAAAAATTAAACTTTCATATATTTTAGATTCATTGCACACCAACTGAAATATTTCAGGTCTTTTATTGTTTTAATACTGATGATTTTGGCATACAGCTCATGAAAACCCAAAATTCCTATCTCAAAAAAATAGCATATTTCATCCGACCAATAAAAGAAAAGTGTTTTTAATACAAAAAAAAGTCAACCTTCAAATAATTATGTTCAGTTATGCACTCAATACTTGGTCGGAAATCCTTTTGCAGAAATGACTGCTTCAATGCGGCGTGGCATGGAGGCAATCAGCCTGTGGCACTGCTGAGGTGTTATGGAGGCCCAGGATGCTTCAATAGCAGCCTTAAGCTCATCGTGAGTGTTGGGTCTTGTGTCTCTCAACTTTCTCTTCACAATATCCCACAGATTCTCTATGGGGTTCAGGTCAGGAGAGTTGGCAGGCCAATTGAGCACAGTAATACCATGGTCAGTAAACCATTTACCAGTGGTTTTGGCACTGTGAGCAAGTGTCAGGTCGTGCTGAAAAACTAAATCTTCATCTCCATAAAGCTTTTCAGCAGATGGAAGCATGAAGTGCTCCAAAATCTCCTGATAACTAGCTGCATTGACCCTGCCCTTGATAAAACACAGTGGACCAACACCAGCAGCTGACATGGCACCCCAGACCATCACTGACTGTGGGTACTTGACACTGGACTTCAGGTATTTTGGCATTTCCTTCTCCCCAGTCTTCCTCCAGACTCTGGCACCTTGATTTCCGAATGACATGCAAAATTTGCTTTCATCCGAAAAAAGTACTTTGGATCACTGAGCAACAGTCCAGTGCTGCTTCTCTGTAGCCCATTTCCTGCACACACCTGTGCACGGTATGTTTCTACTCCAGACTCAGTCCACTGCTTCGCAGGTCCCCCAAGGTCTGGAATCGGTCCTTCTCCACAATCTTCCTCAGGGTCCGGTCACCTCTTCCCATTGTGCAGTGTTTTTTGCCCCACATTTTTCCTTCCCACAGACTTCCCACTGAGGTGCCTTGATACAGCACTCTGGGAACAGGCTATTCGTTCAGAAATTTCTTACTGTGTCTTACCCTCTCGCTTGAGGGTGTCAATGATGGCCTTCTGGACAGCAGTCAGGTCTGCAGTCTTACCCACGATTGCAGTTTTGAGTAATGAACCAGGCTGGGAGTTTTTAAAAGCCTCAGGAATCATTTGCAGGTGTTTAGAGTTAATTAGTTGATTCAGATGATTAGGTTAATAGCTCGTTTAGAGAACCTTTTCATGATATGCTAATTTTTTGAGATAGGAATTTTGGGTTTTCATGAGCTGTATGCCAAAATCATCAGTATTAAAACAATAAAAGACCTTTAAATATTTCAGTTGGTGTGCAATGAATCTAAAATATATGAAAGTTTAATTTTTATCATTACATTATGGAAAATAATGAACTTTTTCACAATATGCTAATTTTTTGAGAAGGACCTGTGTGTGTGTGTGTGTATATATATATATATATATATATATATATATATATATATATATATATATATATATATATATATATATATAGATATAGATATAGATATAGAGAGAGAGAGAGATGTGTTGGAGGTAAATCTTTGAAATATGCCAAAAAAGTAATATTTGATGATCATCATTATTTATATAAAAACAATCTAAAATTATTTGACTCTTTTCTTTGATCTGTTTGCAGTGAATGTCTGTGTATTCACCTGAAGTCAGATGTGGAGAAGTTCTACATGTTGTGTCTGATGACACGGAAGCTCTTCGGCTTTGCCAAGCAGGAGTGTATGGAGGAAAACCCGGACAGTCTGATGTTCCAAGAGGTTCTGACACCAGGCCAGCTCTACCTCATGTTCCTAAAAGTAAGATCAGTGTTATTATTTGTTCATCTGTGTGTGTCAAGCGCAAACGTGTCAATACTTATTTTCATATACACCTATTCCAAATTTTGAGGTGGGGGGGGGGGGGGGGGGTTTATGCTCACCAGTCCTGCATTAATTTATTTTTTGTACATTTTAAAATGTAATTTATTTCTGTTATGAAAATGAAATGGTTTTTTTTTTTTTTTTTTTTTCATTTATTAGCGTCTCTACTACAAATTTTGAGCAAAAATAAATCCTGACTTAAAAATAGTACCAACCCCCAAATTCTGTGTCGTGGGTGTATAGACTGCTGCAAGTACATAATGTAGAATAGATAAAACCATTTGCTGCTTCAAGATGGCTTTTTTTGTGTGCAATGATTTTCCAAAGCTGTTCTGAATGCTCTTTAGGAGAAAATGGCAGGCTGGTTGGTATCGGTAAAACTGTCATTGGACAAGAGAAGTCAGAGACTGGGAGGACTGACTGCAGATAGTATGACCAAACTCTTCAACACGGGAACAGATCTCACCAGAGCCTTTGAGTATCTGTTAGCCACAGGAAACCTCCAGTCTAAGACCGGTATGACACTGGCATTACAGCTAATAGAGTCGCAGAGCTGAAGTGCATTCATAATATAACATTTGTCTTTTTAACCTCAGGTCTGGGCATGCTGCAGGACACCGGACTGTGTGTCGTGGCAGATAAGCTGAACTTCATCCGTTACCTGTCTCATTTCCGCTGCGTGCACAGAGGAGCCGCCTTCGCTAAGATGAGGACCACATCTGTGAGGAAGCTGCTGCCCGAGTCCTGGGGTTTCCTGTGCCCCGTTCATACACCGGACGGAGAACCGTGCGGCCTTATGAACCACCTGACAGCCCACTGCGAGATTGTGGCCCCGATGTACCCCACAACAACTCTGCCTGCCCTGCTCTGCTCTCTGGGTAAACAACATATTCAAGATATTTAATTTTTAAACAAGACCATCAGTTTAATCCAGTAATTGTAAAATGCTTATAATTAAGGCTGCATGACAAATCCAAATGAATCCATAAGCACAATATGAACTGTACAAACTGTAATGTAAAAAAAAAATATATATATATATATATATATATATATATATATATATATATATATATATATATATATATTAGGGATGTCAACGATTAATCGATGATCGATTAATTGTCGATAAGAGATGCAATCGATTAAGGCTATCGATGGTCGGTTAACCGATTCAATGTTGGGCTGCGTGCGGCTCATGCGCACTCAACACGTGCGAGCGGCTGTGAGTGACGGTGACGATATATAAAAGCATCATCATTCATTCACAATGTACAAATTAAGCTTTTAATGTGATTTAAACTTTAAAGTACATTAAAATAGAAACAACATAAAAGTTCTCCAACATTAAATGCAATAGAAATGTAGTTACTAATCATTTCATCAGATAACTGTTTTATATCGTGCGCTTTGCAGGGCTGCGGGACACAGTGACAGGACAGGTAGTCTATTCATTCCTACAACTTGTTAATTCATTCCTACGAATTATTAATGTGGCAATTGTCCATGTTTCATTAATTTTGTTCCCTAAATAACCCATGATTTAAGTGAAATAAGGGAACAAATTAATAAATCGAACGAATTCTTAATTCATGAAATCTTTAATTTCCCTTCCCATGTTTACCACAGTAAGAGATGCGAAAACAGTTATTAAAAGCGAAAGATAATAAAATAAACATGGGAAATTAGAGGGTTAGACTATGAAGATTTAGGAAAAGAAACGATGCCTAAATATACTGAATTTGTGGAAATTCGTGACCAACCGGCAAACCAGAACAAAGCCGCGTAAATGAAGACTATGGGGTCCAAAAGCATGGTCGCGAGCTAACATTTTCCAGTTAACCTATTATTCCTCTAATAAACAAAGCTTTTATACCACACTTGTCATAATCAGATCTTATCATTTCTAAATAAATAGCTAATTGCTGGATTCAAAACAGCGATTAATAGGCGCTGTGACCGACAGATTCCTGGAGCATTCACTGCTGTCACTAAACGGTGACGCCGAGCATCGTTCACAAGTTTCTGCATGGACCTGACTAGGGCACAGGTTCTAAGCCCTGGGACAAAATGGGATGCTTTAAGGAAAATTTATAGCCTACTAAGTAATAGGCCCAACATAAAAATAACAATTTGTTTTCATGTTTTTTTTTTTTTTTTTTTTAAATAGGCAAAGCGAAATATATCCGACTTAAATAGGCTAATTAAGATTAACGGATTTAAAACAGAAGTGTGGGCGCTCCATAAGTTCACAAAAAAAAAAAAAAAAAAAAGGATGACAACGCATTCTGTTTGTTTGCTTTATTTTACAAGAGCACAAATCTTCTGTTTTTATTGTGAGTGTGCACAAATGAAAGTAAACACTTCTGCGGAAAATATATATATATATTTAATGTCTCAGCTGTTTCGATCGCCCCGGAGCCTGCTGCACACGTATTCTAGCGATTCAAACTTACATCGCAGTCTGTTCATTATCAAAATAAAATGTCAACTAAACATTAAAAGGTTACACTGGTCAGTTTAAATAGACCGTAGTATACCGGTCCTCTCTGCTGTTCCAAGGACGTTTTTGTTCATATGAAGAGGATCATCTTTTCCGTCTATATGCGAATGCGTGTTAAGTACAAGCCTAGTTTACATTATAAATAATAGTTTAACATTCAAATACATTGCGAATATGGAAACATTTCGATTTGTGCCGAATGAGACATGAGCAATAACCTCCAAATAGCCAAAGCCGCGCTCGCTCATCCTCGTCTGCACGCATGCACTGTCACGATCTAATGCGCTGTATGCCGGATTTTTAAAAATCGGACATTTTCTAGGACAGAATCCAGCAGGATCAAATTAATGTGAGCAACTGTGTTTTGGTGCAGCAGCGCCGATGTAGTTCACTTAATGTGCAGCGCAGTCACACGCGCTCCACATTTCGGATAATTTTATACAATAATGTCAGTTGAAAACATTGCAATTGTGCTTTAAAACACAACAACGAGCACCACAAAACCATTTAAAGATGCGCGTTCAGCGTTCTCCGTGCGGGATTGGAAACTGTCAACAAAGTAAAATGACCTCAAAAGTATGGCGCGCTCTCTTCATTTTATCAAATGATCATAATCGCATCTATTCATTTTATAATCCTGCTACTAGCATTTTATTCAGACTAAAACCTCTTTAATTCAAGTGAGAAAGCGTTTTGTGTGTGTGTGTGTGTGTGTGTGGCTTTTGCACATCCTGTCATACCGCTGACTGCGTGCCTGCAATAGACGCATTTTGCAGTATTATGGTTAACGATTAATCGATTAATTGATCGTTAATTTAAACGACGATCGATCATGGAAATAATCGAAATTTGACATCCCTAATATATATATATATATATATATATATATATATATATATATATATATATATATATGTATATATATATATGTATGTATGTATGTGTGTGTGTGTGTACATTTGGCAATGTAAAATATGGCAACCTTCTTCCTAAACATGTAATGAGAGGAACTTATAAACCGGCTTTTGGCAACAAAACAGAAGCTTTAAGGCCTCCTGCAGTTCTCTGAAATAAGTTTGATGAAGTAATGTTTAAAAATGTAATAAATTAAGACGGCTATTTATATTGGTATTGTAATCTTGCAGTTGTACTATTAAAAAATAATAATAATAATCACTCTTAAATACTTTTAGCTTTAAATGAAATTTAAAGAATTTTAAACCATGACCCTAATTCTGCAGTCCTACCTATTAATTGTATGTTTACTATTAAAACTGTTTTCCTCCATCACCAGGTGTAACTGCGGCAGACGGGAGCCCCGGTCAGCCGTATTCAGACTGTTATCCTGTCATACTGGACGGAGCCATGATTGGCTGGGTGGAAAAAGAAGTGGCACCATCAGTCATCGAATCTCTTCGCAGATTTAAGGTGGGTAATATATATATTTTTTTTTCTGTAGTTTAATTATCCTTGATCAACCTCAAAGTTATGCTGATAGTTCTGATATAATAATTATAATATATAATATAAATCTGAACATTTGTGTCACCTGCAGGTGCTGGGAGAGAAGAAGATTCCGCCCTGGACTGAGATCGTTTTGGTTCCTCAGACGGGTAAAGCCAGCTTGTACCCAGGCCTCTATCTGTTCACGACACCCTGTCGCATGGTGCGGCCCGTCCGGAACCTCGGCCTGGGCAAACAGGAGCTTATTGGCACCTTTGAACAGGTGATTTGTGAAAGTTTTTCTAACTCCAGTTACCCCAGTTAATCAGTAGAACAAAGCAGTTGGCATGACAGACTTCTGCAGAAGATAATAAAAATTCCCATATACTCTCTTTGATCACTTCTGACTGTTTTATATTTTACTGGAGCTTTTAAACTCGGCTTCAGATTCTTATGTGCTAAAAATTTGTCCATATGGGAACCTATAAATCTGTAAAGCCAGACATACTGTGAGACAGCAGGTTGTTAATCAGTGCTTTTGATAAAGCCATCAGTCTGCATTATTTTATTAAAAATAGTTTGGCAGCAGAATTCCTGGTGGAAAAACTTCTTTACCCATGATTCTGCAAAGATATTCATCAATCAGAGAATCAAAATGAGCAAATCTTGCCAAAAGTCTTTAGCACACACTCACTCCCATCATGCACTGCAAATTGCATAAGTCCTACACTTTCAAACTACCTAAATGCATTAAACAAAAAATATATCTTTCAACATCTTTCAAATTGTTCTATTTTTTGTTTTTTTGTTCATTTCACATTGATTCATGGGATTATATATATCTTTTGTCATGAAAGCCTTTAAGTACAGTTTTGCATTTAGTTTTCTGCATCCCTTGGATGTTTCTTTGTGTTCAGGTGTATCTGAACGTGGGCATCTTCGAGGAAGAGCTGGAGCAGGGAGTGACAACACATCAAGAGCTGTTTCCTCACAGCATGTTGAGTGTGGTGGCAGAATTCATCCCGTTTTCTGATCACAATCAGAGCCCCAGGAACATGTACCAGTGCCAGATGAGTAAGAACACCATGTCCTTCATCCTTTTCTGATGTGTCTTAATGAATTCTATCAAGACATGTCAATTAAGACATCATCCTGTCATAGGTAAACAGACTATGGGCTTCCCGCTGCATTCATACCAGGAACGTTCAGACAATAAACTGTACCGTCTGCAGACCCCTCAGAGTCCTCTGGTCAGACCTGCGATGTACGATCACTACGACATTGATAATTACCCTATTGGCACAAACGCGATAGTGGCTGTCATTTCTTACACTGGCTACGATATGGAAGACGCTATGGTAAGCATAACTTCCATGATTATGCTTGCTCCAAAACATTCTTTTGCGTATGTTTTTGTTTAGTGTTTTCTTTTTTTATCAGATTGTCAATAAGTCTTCATGGGAGCGTGGCTTTGCTCATGGTTCAGTTTATAAGACTGAGCTCATAGACCTGTCCGAAAAGGTCAAAGGTGAAGACAGCATCGTGTTTGGGGTGAAGCCAGGTGACCCCAAAGTAATGGACAAGCTGGATGCAGACGGATTGCCGTTTATTGGCTCCACGCTGAAGTATGGAGACCCTTACTACAGCTACATCAATCTCAATACCGGCCAGAGCTATGTGACCTTCTTCAAGTAAGACATTAACAATAAAGTAATATAGAAAATAATGTTTAATTGGCTTTTATTTATGGAAGCGTGTTTCACCCACTAAATAAAAATACAACAAGGTAATTTTTTCTTAGAATTCTGACTTTTTTTCTTAAAATTATTTATTTTCATTTTATTATTTCTACTTTTTAATAGGAAGCTTAATTATCTAATTTTATGTAATTCTGTTATTTACAAAACTGTTTTTTTTTTTAAACAAAAAATTCAGTTTTAATAGTTTTAGTTAAATAATAACACTACCTATGTGTGACGAAAAAGAAACATTTTAGTTAGACATTTATTTAAATGCATTATAGTAAACTATTGTTGTACAATTCTGTTTTAGTTGCTCATAAAGGAGTGCATTAACAATGTGTGTCTTGAGATTGATTCGTACTGTTCTAATTTTGTTCTTGAAAATACTGTAATAAAAAACAAGATTAACACTTAATTTGGCAAAGTACTGAGCACATTTTAAGCGCTTTATTTTATTTTTTTTACTCCATTATAAAATTTTTCATTCAAAAATATGAAGTATTCTAATTGTAAATGCAATTGTCACCAGTTAACAAGTCAATGTACAAAGCTTCAGTCTACTTAAAACGGGATTTATTATTTTTACGTTTAGTGGTGTAGATTTTCTTGATTTCTGAAGCTCTGTTTTTCCGCAGGTATCAGGAGAGCTGTGTGGTGGACAACATCAAGGTGTGCAGCAATGACACCGGCACTGGCCGCTTCAAACGTGTTTGCATCACAGCCCGTATTCCCAGAAACCCCACCATCGGAGACAAGTTCGCCAGCAGACACGGTCAGAAGGGAATCCTGAGCCGCCTGTGGCCTGCGGAGGACATGCCCTTCACCGAGAGCGGCATGTGTCCGGACATCCTGTTCAACCCGCACGGCTTCCCCTCCAGAATGACCATCGGGATGCTCATCGAGAGCATGGCTGGAAAATCCGCAGCCCTCCACGGCCTGTGTCACGACGCCACCCCATTCAAGTTCTCTGAGGAGAGTTCTGCGCTCGAGCACTTCGGCGAAATGCTGAAAGCAGCAGGATACAACTACTACGGCACGGAGCGCCTCTACTCTGGCATCAGCGGCTTGGAGCTCGAGGCGGACATCTTCATCGGGGTGGTTTACTACCAGCGCCTGCGTCACATGGTCTCCGACAAATTCCAGGTCAGAACTACGGGAGCGAGAGATAAAGTGACCAATCAGCCGCTGGGAGGGAGGAACGTTCAGGGAGGAATCCGGTTCGGAGAGATGGAACGAGACGCTCTGCTGGCTCACGGGACATCGTTCCTGCTCCACGACCGGCTGTTTAATTGCTCCGATCGTTCTGTGGCACAGGTTTGCATGGACTGCGGTAGCCTGCTGTCACCGCTTCTGGAAAAGCCTCCTCCTTATTGGTCAAATACACGCCATCGGAAAACCATCTGCTTGCTGTGCAACAAGAGCGACTCTATTGAGACTGTGTCCGTTCCTTATGTGTTTAGATACTTCGTAGCAGAGCTTGCGGCAATGAACATCAAAATCAAATTAGACGTCAAGTAAAATTCTTTATATCTTTCTTAGCATAGATGGAAAACCAAGTGCCTGAGCATATCATCTTGAGTGTTTAGATCTCATTCGTATCATTAAACAATGGACTGGTGAGCAGTGCCACCGTTTTCTATCAATCACAGGATTCATGTGGACTGTTTAAACTTGTCAAGAACATGTATAGGAACTCGAGTCATAATTTACTTGCTCATAATTACTAAAAATACTATATAGTGAATGATGAATTTCCAATTGATGCCAACCTTTTTTTTTTTTCTTTGCACATAAAGATCAATAAACAGAAACGGGATGAATACATGACATCTTAATTTTAGTTTTATTTGTTTTTTTGACCAACCTTTTAAGGTACCAAAGAAATTAAATATGCAAGCTTTATATATATATATATATATATATATATATATATATATATATATATATATATATAAATTTCACGCAATCATGAAAATACGCAAAGACATACATCACCCATGATTAATTCATAATTCATTCCACAATTTAAATGATTTTTAAAGTATTGGCAAATATTAAAATTTCTAGTAACATTTCGCTTGAGCAATTCCAGTAATTTGGTATTTTAATAATGCATTTATAATATGAACATAAGAGGCATGCAATACAGTTTAATGTTCCTTGAACAGAGCTGTATAGCTAATGTCCTGTTCAATAAACTTAAAACTGAATTAAAAAGGGCATTTGCATAATCACCGTTACATGATGTTTTGTAGTTAGTCTATTGATCAAATTAGACATCCACTTAGGAGAAAGAATATTTAGTAGTCGAACATTCAGATTGTCATTTGGCTGGTTATGTGGCCACTGTAAGAGAGGACAAGTTTAGGTAAACATCAACTCAGTTCAAGTAGAACATCGTTCAGATTCAGTACACTAGGAACAGTGTAGTCTGGAGTCACAGAGCCCTGTGGGAGAGATTTACAGTCTCTGTTTATCCACACGGTGGCCCGCACTCTTGAATTAATGCCTCCCTGGATGTCTGTGCTGAGAGAATCTCCCACCATGATGCAATCCTTCGGCCGGACTCCCGCAGACTCGAAGCAGTGAGTAAAGATTGAGAGCGCAGGTTTCTGCTCAGGATGATCTCCTCCGACCACCACCAAACTAAAGAGGCCCTCACATCTCACCGCTTCGATCTTCTCCCACTGCGTCTGAGTATCGCCGTTGGTGAGCAGAAGCAGTTTGTAGTTCTTCCGCAGTTCCTCCAGGAGGGATCGAACCTCAGGAGTAAGAGTCAACACCTGTAATCGTGTGTTCTTCCATGTGTCGTAGCAGCTATTGGCCAGAGCCGGATCAGGATCGGTGCCCTGCGTCTCCTGTAGGGCTTCATACCAGTGATGGATCCTCACATCATCTATTGTTTTTCCTTCTGACGGGTCGAACGATTCGCGGAGAAGCTTTCGCAAAAAGCGATGACAGATGTCTTTGATGTGGCTTTCCTGTACATGCATTGAGTTCAGCAGCTCACACACCTAAAGAAAGAACACAGTGTAGATCTACATCAGGTTGGATTCAAAAAATATCTCCAAATATTTTTGGAGAACAATGTTATAGTATTACCAGTGTATGTGTTAAAAAACATGGCAATATCATGGCACTTTGATTTAAGAGTATTACAAAGAACACAATTACATTTTCATTATGTGTGTTGAAAAACCATGGTAATATTAAGGTACTTTTATACATTCTTTATGTCCAATAATACCATGGCATGTGTTCAAAATCATGGTAATACATTGGTATTTCCATATATGCTTCAAAGTTTGTCAGACAATATCATACGTGCCGCCGAAACTATAGTAATACCACGGTAATGTCAACAGTTATTTTAAATGTTCGTTTAAGCGTTTTTCTTATTTATTTAACGTAACCTTCTCAATGGCAATTCGTCCTGCGCCGGCTGTATCGACCAGCGTGTTATCCAAGTCAAATATAATCGATGAAACTCCTCGACTTTCCATCATATTCCACATCCACGTACGATATTAACAACACATCCGGACACGCAGAACTCCGGCTACTGACGTCAGGCAGGTGTTGTGACGCAACGACACATTGCATTCTGGGAGATGTAGTTCCCGAGGAAAAGCACGGGGATTTATGACAGGTTTGTACATGACATGAAGTTTTTACATGCCGAGATTGCTAGACCAGTCTAAAACTTCCAATTTCTTCATTTTTGACCAAGTAACTGTAAAATGATCAAATAAAATATTTCACTGAAAAAAAAATCTTATTCTTATTAGTCCTGTAGTAATATTATCTATCTATCTATGTTGGTAATCTCATGTGATCAATATGCATTAGCCTGATTTATTAAAAACTATTAATATTAAAATGGCAATTGTATTTGTGAAATGTATTTTTAAAAGCTGCATTTTGCAACAGAAGCTTAAGCATGTTATATTAACATTTTACAGATCTTTCTAGCAGTACCACAGCAATGCAGCACACCACACAGTAATCAAGACGATCTGAGCAGCAGCTGAATGCAGGAATACGTGCGAGCTGGCAGCTATGAATCGAGGTTACGTGAAACTCTTAACTCCTATGCTTTGCTCTCAATAAACATGACATTTTTCAGGTTCTTATCAGATTAAATGTGCTGGTCTTTGAGAAACTGTGTGAACTTATGTCTAAGGTTTCATCTCATGTTGTTGTACGTGTAAAAAGTACAGTCTTCAGGAAACAATGTGACGATTTACTGTAGGCCTAATTATACAGTTGAAATCTAGCCATAGATACAAATAAAAGAGTTCACAAAGGCTGCACAAATGCACTTTTCCTATTAAAAAAGGAAGCTTAAAATCGAGAAATACTGTTAAATATTTAAATATAGGCTATTACTTTTCTCATTTTTAAACATGAATAGGCTATAGCCTACATGTTTACAACCAGCAAATAGGGCCTATTGTTTTCGTTCACTAGTACATTTAATTCCAAAATGGAAAAGGGTATAGCTCATTACTATACACTATTTGGCATTAATTTATGTACACGAGTAATTTATAAGGCAAGCAAATGACATGCACTTACAATCATGGCCACATGAGGGCCTCCGGTCACTACTGAGTGCACTGAAAATCAAACACATCACTGAAACATGACCTTTCACGACCAAAGACTGAAACGTTTGGTTCCTTTAGTTATTGGAATGAATTAACACTAAAACAAAGCACCTGGTCACCACAACACCTGTATAACATGCGGCCA
The DNA here is from genome assembly GCF_023724105.1 of Carassius gibelio. Lineage (NCBI taxonomy): Eukaryota > Metazoa > Chordata > Actinopteri > Cypriniformes > Cyprinidae > Carassius > Carassius gibelio. The sequence continues at coordinate 6,320,083 of NC_068408.1, read as the reverse complement.
TATAGTATTTTTGTAATAAATCCACCTTTGAGGACAACACCATAGAGGTTGAAAATGTATAACCCGTAGAGTAAATCAACTGGGAAATGTGCACACCTATGAAAAGTTACTGTACCACATTAGATGTGCTAATTGCACATTGTCACACAATTATTGCCTACTTTCAAAACCACGGAATGTTCACTGAGAGGAGCAAGAAATTACCCATCATTCCATTTATCAGCATTTTCTTAGTGCAAACTCACCTCAGATAACCCTGCTGTGATTCTTCCTTCTTTACACTCAGCACGCACACACCTTAAGGGCTCTTCACTCACCATGAGGAACACTTACAGTTTTCATAGTAAGCTTTTGTGGTTTGATACTTCTTTAAAAAAGGCTGCATACAGGGGAAACCGCAGCAGCACTCCTGGATGCATTAACCGCCTTTCTTTACATACAGTGGCCCCAAAAATTATTTCTAAAACCTGAGCCACGAAGCATGAATTTCATTGTATTACATATTAAACTGCAAACCAAAGTGCTGTTTTTTTTTCAAAGTAGGACAAGTACAGCATACTTTTTCAACAAACCATCTCACAAAAAAAAAAATACATTACACATTTGTTAGGTTATAGATCATGATGTACTGTTCAGTTAGGTTATAGATCATGATGTACTGTTCAGATTGAAGACAAAAGGTATTAGGAAACTTTCTGGTTGTGAAAGAGTTACCTTATTAATCTGTGTTACTCAGCATATGACTTCATAAATCACTTCAAAAGTCAAAATAGCTCATAAAGGTGAAGCGAGTTCAGAGAAAAGGTTTAATTCTACCACTTTTATTAGTTAGGATCTGTATTTAAAACATGCATGTATTATGACAAAAAAAAAAAAAAGTGAGCCGATCTGTTATCTGTTGCTGATTACTGTGCAGCTTGCATGTAGAGGAAGACATTGAGAGCAGTTAGCGTATCCAGAGGAAGTGTCATGTGTTGTTACTTTAAGCACTAAAATGACACTTGAGATGACACTTCTCACTCCCTCTCTGTCGGATCTCGCATTATGTAACCTTGCGTGCACTTGCACCTGGCCCAGCGCCAAACGTTGACACGCAAAAATGTGTGACTGCATTCTGCTCTCATTCTAAGCACGATCAGAAATTGGAGCATTTCTCACGCATGCAGATTCTGCTCATAGCACGGATGCCAGTCTCTGTTCGAACAATTCCTGGTCATGTAACGTTCCTTCCAAAAACACGTTCTGTAAACAGAAGTTTCAGGGAGTGGAAGTGTGAGAGAGTTAGTGAGTGTGCTGATGCCTACCAAAACAAACACTGCAGCAATCACAGCAACAAATCTCAGCTCACTGATTCAGACTCATCCTTCTGATGGATGCATTGTTAGAAGCAATAATAGAAATTTGAATAGAAATTTAAAAAATAATAATTGTAATTAAATGCAATTTCAAATACTTTAAACAATAGTTATGTGCAATGTTATTTTGACTAAGAATTGCACTCCATTTTTTTATTAATTAATTGATTTGGATTCAATTATTAGACATTTCCGAACCAAATATCAGAAAGATGTTATTTTATTATGCAATTTAAACTACTGTAGTAAGCAGTGTTAATTTGGTATAATTTCAATAATATTATATTTTAGTACAACTGCAATAATATTATAGTTTTTATTAAAATTTAGAATTAATTTGTATATTTTCTGTTTTATTTTAATTTTAGTAATTTATTTGCTTTAGACATTTATTTGAGTTGTTTTATATAAAAAGATCTATATAGTATTTTTTATTATTTTTTTTATTTAATTTCAGCATTTAGCTAAACTAAATCAAAATTAAATATGTTACCTCAATAACCAGACATGAAATGAAAACATGAAATGTTGCCTTGCCAACTAAACTAAATGAAACAAACATTTTTCATGATTCCAAGTATGATTCCAATGCTTTATGGTTTTAGTTTTAGTTAACTATAATACAGTAACCTTTTATAAATAATAACATAAGAATAACAATTGGAAATCTTGCATTTCATTTTCGTTGCTCTTTTGTAATTTTTATATTCATAATTTCAATCATAGGCATCTTTAAGAAATGTCTATTTGTACACACAAAACTGCAATATAATAATAGAATTAGTTATAATTGGTGATTAAACCTTTTTAAGGAATTGCATATTTACCTTTAAGTACCAAGAGTTTTTTTTAAAGGTGGCATAATATACTGTATTAATCTGAAGTAATTTGTTTTATGAATTTTGCACTCAATTGCATTGTGTTCTATGGTTAACAGAAATGACCATACAATTAAAGGACAATCTCCAGGAAGAAAATTAGCAGCTTTTTTTATTTATATATATATTTTTTTACAGTATAATAAAATTTGCATAACACATTTAATTTGGAATTTTTACTAGCCAAAATTGGCATATAAATGGCTTGCCATGTGTTGAAGTGCATGAGAAATGACACTGGAAACCTTGTAGCTGCTCTTCTCCATAGGCACACAGCGCTCTGTTTTGCGTTTCAGCTCAGTGGGTGGTCAGGTCTCCAGTCACACGCGATCTCTGTGTTCAGCACAAGCCTCCCCCACAGACAGCACGGCGTTCGGGTCACCTTCTGTTTAAATAGCTCAGATAACACCTGCACAACAACACATCCAGCAAGTGCACGAGGGTGCGGATCCTTTATTCTTACAGTTTTACATGAATATATTTTTCACGAGAAAAGCAAATGGCATAATTGGATGTTCTTGTGGAGGGAGTGTTCAATAAACAGCATAGTGTAAATTTAATTTAAAAACAAGGCTAAAGCAACACTCATTACATTAGCAACCTGACTGTCAACGGCAGTAGTGGCACTTATAGTGACACAATGTGTCATTTATGTAACACAAGATCTGCTGATATTGCTTCATTTTTAGCACCTTACACAAACACACTCTGTGGTTTGGAAAAGAAAACTCAGCGTACTTCCACACCTGCTTTCAACCATGCACCGTATTCAGCAGGGAAATGTTTCCTTGGTTCACACCACTATGACTCTGTGGAATCAGTGAGTCAAAACTTGTATTGCCAAATTGAAATCATTAAATTGCATTGCTGAAATGTTGCGGTACTGTTAGCAATAAATCAATATGATTAAGAGTGACATCATCAGAGATGAAACTGAGTTACAAAAAAAAAAAAAAAAAGAGCAAAAAAAACATTCTTATTATTTACCTTCACTGAAAGTGGCAAATTTGCTTTCATTTTATAATTACAGTAGACATTTAGTCAACACATCCATGAGATGATCAAGTTGTGCTGACAGGTTTTTTTTGTGTTTTTTTTTTTCATCAAATGTTACACCAACATAAATTAATAGTAGCTACTGTCTGGCAATATCAGTGGTAGAGCATTGCGTTAGCAGCCCTGGGAACACACATAAATAAATAAATAAATAAATAAATAAATAAATAAATAAAATATAACCTGAATGCACTGTATTATATTAAGATGCTATATAAATTCTTACATTTATGATCAAAGCTCTGCTGTTTTTATTTTGGGGGCAAAACATATAATTTAACGCAATACATATTTGAGAGAGAACACAAACATTCCTCAAAACCCTGATTCATTATCCTGATTCATATTTGATATTCAAATTTTAACATGTTTTTTTTTTAAACAATCATGTATGTATGGAGCTCCGCACATGACATGCAGGAAAAAATAGAAATACTAATTTGTTCCCTCACTGTAATAAAATATGCGCACGATTACTATTGCGTTCCCTCAATCTACTATTTCGTTCACTCGATTTATAAATAAATGTATTTATTTTTTCTTGCATGTCATGAGCAGGGCTCCGTGTATGATCAAATAAACCTACAATAAGTTGCTTCTGTCTAGCAAGCGATCATATTGACATACTACTAATAATTTAACATTTATTCTTATGTCTACTTAATAAAAATCAGTAAAGATTTCACGGCAAAAAGACACGTGAACCACAACCTGAAGTAGCCGTTTTTATAAATCTATGAAGAGGTCGTTTACTTACTAAAAATGTATCAACTTTCAGTCAGATGACAGAAAGGCATGTAGTAGAGTCTAGTTTGTTTACAACAGCAAAGTTTTAAAAAGGCTTTAGAAATCTATGTATCAAATATGACATGAGACTTGGGCTGTTAGACAACCACTACAGAACAGCAAAGCACAGTAACACAGTAAAACTTCAGAAACCTCTCAGAGAACTACAGCCACAGCATTAGACTCCGGATACCTGCACAGTTGGACAGGCAGAAGTGAACGAGGCCCTCAGTCAGAGACTGAGAATGTAGACAGGAAGTTCCTGCATCCTTTATGATTAGTGATTGTATATCACTCAACGCTGAAGTCACTTCAGCTGAACGCTGACTGTTTTCTCCCTCCTCAGGCTGTTGATTACCCGAGTCAGTGTTTCCATTAGAGTCATGGAGTGAGAGGGATACCAACACATCATAAACCAGATGGGTTTATGGACATTAACTACACACTCCACACCCAATAACAACACATACCGTTAAAAACACCAGCACTGATCCGGATGAAAAGACCAGCAAGAATTCTGTCCTTAATGGTGAAAGCATACCATGCTCAGTTGTGACCTGCTTTGTGAAAAAAAAGGATATTAGAAATATAATTAATTCAATACAAAAAATATATCTATAACACAATTAATATAATGTTATGAAATAATATACAACATCATGCTCAACCCACCCATTAGGGTGCGATAAAAAAAATTATGCTTACCAAGTAATCGTTTATTTGATCAAAATAATAATAGAAAAAAAACAGTAAATCTGAAATTATGTAAAACATTTTTACAATTTAAAACCACTGTTTTCTATTTGAATATATATATATATATATATATTGCAATATATTTCTGTGACGCCAAAGTATCATAACTTCAATCTCCAGTTTCACATGATCCTTCAGAAATCATTCCGATATGTTTATTTGCTGCTCAGGAAACATTTCTTATTACTGTCAATGTTTTATTTATAATAATAATAATAATAATAATAATAATAATAATAATAATAATAATAATAATATATATATATATATATATATATATATATATATATATAGTTGAAATATTCATGTATTTGAGTAGTTTTATAACTAAATAAATTTATCAGTCTTTACTGTCATTTTTGATCATGTTAATTCATCCTTGCTTATTAAAAGTATTCATTTCTTTACTTTCTTATTTTCTTTAAATGTATTTACTGAAGGACACATGGACAAACATTCAACATGTGATTATAAACTTTATAATGCATACATATTTCTTTGAATATTTATAAATGTGCATATGAATATTGACGTTGAGGCAATGCAAAAGGCACCAGGAACATGTGATTAGAGTTCTCGTTCTCTGTCTGCTTCATTATGCGCTGCAGATGGTCATTAATAAGGTATCTAATGACAGATGTCTTTTTCTGAGTGATAGAAACATGACGCTGATGTGAGGAAAACTTCTTACTCCATTATCACATCACCGGAGCATTTCTGAAGAAACTTCAGGGTTATAACTGTGCTAAATATAAAAAGAGGAACAGTTTTAACAAAACTGTTTATTTATGTCAAATGATGACGTCGGATTGACATTTTATACTTGTGGAAAATTTTATGTAAAAGTTATTTCCCTCAATGCAAATCATATTCCAGAGGCATGATCTGTTTAGATGAATATAAACTTACAGATATTTAGTGTACTATAATGAACCGATTCCATCCAACCTTAATTTTGTGTACATACAGACAGAGTCACACACACACACACACACACACACACACACACACACACATATAATGAGAGAGAAATAATATAGTTTTTATTTTTCATTTTAGTTTAGGTTTTAGTAAATTTGTTGTTGTTTTTGTAGTAATTTTTTGTAATTTTGTGTCTTACAATGTGCTTATATGTTTATATATTTCTTTTATTTCAGTTTTAATCCTACAATTTTAATGATTATTTTTTTTTAATCTAAATCTATTGCATCTGAATCAGTTTAATCATGCAAAAAAAAAAAAAAATTGTAAGGTTATAAAGACCAAATTTAAGGTTATCACAACAATGCAAAGTAATGCTTGACCTCTACACAATATTAAAACATTATTATTCTGTCAAGTCTAAATATTTGCAATAAACCTATATTTAGTTTCCATGTACAGTGAAAACACAGATTCCAGCATTTTGCAGGATCTTGCGTGTGAATCAATATCAAAATGACATTGGATCCTCGGCTCATATTAACGGTCTTTTCACAAACTTCAGCCTTTTTTCTTTGCTTTTGGGTGACATAACAAAATACCAGGAACTTGTAAATCGCTTGATAATAGACACAGACAAAATGGCACCACAGTGATCTCTAGCAACCATCAGGATAGATTGCATTTTCTTACATACAAAAGCAAATTCACACCGTCTGCCACAAACAAGCCCATACAATCTTCACCCCAGAGAAGATCTGTCCAAAACAAACAAAATATCTGCTGGAATCTCTCTCAAAGACTAGTGTCAGGGGAATAATAGGAGCTGTCACCGAAACTGGAGAGGATGGATAGACACCAGCTAGGGAAACGATGCAACTCTGCAGAGTTTCCCATCAATGAGATTTCTGTACGTGCAACATGCAAAAAGGAGAACATTCTGCAAATGTTTGTGCATGGAAAGTCCATTATCTGATGATCTGGTGGCCTTTAGATCTAAATATAAGAGCTAGCTCTTCAAATGCCATTTATTTTAGTCCTTGGTTTCAAGGAAAATAAATTACAGATGAGCAGTATTAGATTAGAGGGGAAATTCACTATGGATAAACTGTGTCCAATGACTGCATTATTTATTTGCATGCACGGTCTGCTGTTTTACAAGTTGATTCAGAAAAAGAATTATGCAAATTAGGTAAACGGCACAAAATCCCAATCACTTCATTAGCATATAATACACTCCTGCTACCATAACAAATAAAAAATGCATAAAAAAATATGCATTAAAAAAAACTCCTATTTGAAATCTGTGGGGGAATTTCCCTTACAATAAATAGGAAAAAAAAGTAGCTTTTGCAATGTTTTTGAGTTCCATGGATGAAACAAAATCATATGCCTTCCAAAAATTATGAGTATTAATGACTGAATTTCCATGTTTGGGTTGAACTGATTCATTAATGACAAATACACGTACTAATGGAAGCTGACATCAATGCTGACATTAAATAGCAAGACACGCACAAACGGAACAAGAATGCGTCACCAGGCTGAAGTGAAAGTGTTGAATTTATCACCCTGCTGTAAATTAAAGCAGAGACTTACCACTGTCACTACAGCAACTGGCTGGCGAGAAATCAAAGCTTTCGTTAATCCTAGAGGAAGGGCAGTATTATACGAAACGTTTACAAAATACAGGATGACTGTAAACTCAACGCAAAGAAGAAAGTAAACTGAGAAACTGTCATAGAAAATACTTAATAGGTAAAAATTAAATAGGTGTATTAAATAAATACATATATAGTCAAAAATAAATTTAACAATTGCAAAAAATAAACAAACAAACAAAATGAATAAGTAAATAAATAATCAAGCAAGCCACTAAAAAGGCCAAAAGTGTGAACAAAACTTAAATAAATAAAAATAAACAATCAAACAAATAGATAAATGTATAGTAAATAAATAAATAACCTTTAAAAATATAGGTGTATTAATTAAATAAATATATAGGTAGTAAAAAAAGTGGTGAAATAAACAAACAAGCCACTATAAATAGGCCAAAAAAAAAAGCATGAGGAAATGTCATTTTAACCAGCAATGAAGCACATTATCCCTTTTGAGATAACAACAATCATTAATAAGAGAGAAATATGAGAATACTAAGTTAATTTCACAAGTGAAGAGTCTTTTGCCTGTCAGTGTCTGTGTGACTGTAAACAGTGAAATGAGATACTGCAGCTGTATTGTTCAATAAGGGACAGAGGTCATAAGTTCATTTAGCAAAGAGTATTGCTTCTTAACCATACATTATACTAGAGTGTAGTTTTGCACCAGGAGAAAATTACAATTGGCTAGATGCAATGAAGTCAAAAAGTCCAGCAGTGAAAGTGCTCCTATTTTGTATTTTTAAATCAATTAATAATTAATTAACAGTGTAATATTTCAAAATTTTGTTCATTTATTTATTTGCTTGCTTGTGTATGTATTAATGTGTGTAAAACATATTATCCAAATAAATCAGAAAACTTGAAAGTCAGTGTGATCTCAGTTTTTTGTTTTTGATCAATGGTCATCCATTATATGGCATATCTATACAATATTTGTCAAATAAATATATTAAAATGAGCCATAAAAAATCCATAGCAAAGGGGGATCAGAAAAAGAAAAAAAATGATGTAAAAATTCTGATGAAAAGTCAGAAAGCATTAGTGAAATACTTCTATTTTGCATCTGATTAAATAAAAAATGAATTGTGGAATATTTATTTATTTAAAATTATATTATATTTTCAAAATCATAAAACTTTATAGTCAGTGTTTTTTTTCATTGGTTTGGTCATCCATTTTATGGCACAGTTATAAAATATATGTAAAATAAATCTATTTAAATTAGCATACAGAAATATTTAATTCATATTTAGTCATTTTACAATTGCTATGTTAGAAGGGTTAAGGTTATGTTACAATTGTTATGTTATAATAATTTTGTCTTTATTGACAAAACAATAAGAAAACAGTGAAATACTTCTATTTTGCATTTTTTTATGATTAATTAATCGTGGAATATTTCTTTTATTTGCAAGAATTCTCTTTTTCTGAGCACTATTGAATTCATTACTTATAGGGATCAATCTTTTGTTCATAAGGAGGATAAGAAAGACAACAAAAGCAAGAAATGACAGAAGAGAAAGGCATATTTCCTCTTCTTCTGTTCTTATTGTGAGAATATGGTATTTAGGGAGTTGCTGGGGTTAAGCGATGGCAAAACTGAGACAATACGAACACGACAGAAACTCAAATTCAGCTTCCATGTGCAGTGACAAAGAGCAAGAACAATACAGCAGAGTTTTGTCTGTCTGACTCATGACTTGTACTTTCACATGCTTGAACTAAACTGAGCAGTGCAGCTGATCTTCTGGCACATTGTATTGCATTGTTCACATGGTCACAGTGACCGGAGCACAGTAAAAAAGAGACAGTAATCCTAGAGAGCGGTATCGTGGGTGTTTGGTGTATGTGTGCGTGTGAGCGAACTGCCTCTTCCCACTCATCTGGCCAATCCAGTCTGGTGTGTTCCATTCACACTGACACCGATTCTGTGACCTGCTTGCATAAGTTAGTGTAAACTACAAAGAACTAAATCTTATGCACTGTAAAAACATCCATAGAGCTTAGTGACCGACACACACCCACATATACAATCATCCGCCCAATACATAAAAAAAAAATATATATAATTCTAAATAATAAAAGTATATATATATATATATATATATATATATATATATATATATATATATATATATATATACACACACACACACACACACACACACACATCTTTCCACACATCATTGATAAATTCACATTTATAGAATAAATGCTGTTCACATTATTTGAGCACATTTTTGAATTTCTAAAATTACAAAACTTACATATGCATGTATTTATAAACAAAATATATCCGTAATTAAATTGTTGTTGAATTAACAAATATATTATTTATATATGTATATATATATATATATAAAATGTATATATCTTATAAAATCCTTAAATATTATATATTTTAATAGTTTATGAAATGTATATTAAATGTAAATGAAATATTACAACAAAATAATTCTGTAAACATTTTAAATGAACAAAATTAAATAACTGAATTAAATTTAATTTTTTTTAAAGTTAATTTTATATTTAAAGTTTTTATTATTATTATCATTTATTAAATGTGAATAAATATTAAAATGATTTTTTTTTTATTAACACAATGGTAACGCTTTAGTATAGGGACCAATTCTCACTATTAACTAGGCCTAGTTGATTATTAGCGTGCCTAATATTAACATATTGGCTGCTAACACTAACCCCTACCCAACCCAACAACTACAAACTAATAATAAGCAGCCAATTAGGAGTTTATTAAAGCAAAAGTAATAGTTAATGGTTTGTTAATGGTGAGAACTTGACCTTAAAATAAAGTGTGACCAACACAATTAATTGAATAAACTCCATTTAAATGATTCTTAAAGGTTTGTTTTTTTTAGATCAGTTATTACATTAGTTAAATATTTAAAAAAAAGACTTGATCAGATGATGCAGACTGAAATGGGTTTCACAGGTTTTGCGAAATCTATGCTCTGAAAATTAGAAACTGAAATAAGAAGCTGCTATCATTTATAAAATTCTAAAGATTGGAGATTGTATTGAATCAAATCAAACTGAATTGAACTGAACTGAAAATTGGATTCAATGTTAGTCTTTTTTAACCCTGGCAGCCTTTGGTCAGGATTCACTGGACAACATCAAAGTGGAAATTCTGCTAATGGTCTCCTTTCAGTTTTCTGGGAGGAAAGAAAATCATACAGGTTTGGAAGTACAATCATACAGTTTTCTGCATGATAATTAGCATGCAAATACATCATGGCTGTCATTCTCTGAGATATCTCATCTTTGCTAGCTTAAGAAAGTTTGTATAAACACAGAGTTACAGCAGTGGCAGGAAGCAGTGTGTGTGCATTGCTTCAGACGGTCGCGGCACATCAAAGTGCAGCGAGACACATATAATCCAGACTGACAGGCCAGCCATTCTCCTTTTCACATTACCTGTGGCAACACCTCTCCTTTCTCGCTCACTGGAGCAACAAAGCAACCAAATACACCCCTAGCAACCGTTACAGAGGTGACTGACCTTAAACATGCATACTGTCAGAATTCAACAATGTACTACATGAAATAATACAATTAAATAAATAAAAAATAATAAATAAAAAAATAAAAAATAAATTAAATTAAATTAAATACATGAAATAATAAAAGAGTAAAAACATATTAAATTAAATTAAATACATAAAATAATAAAAAAGTAAAAAAAATATTAAATTAAATTAAATATTTTTTATGAGGTTCACTTACATTCTTTGTACTCCACCATTAAGTTTTTTACTTTTTGTCCAGATAAAATTAAAGAAATCTCAAACTAAACTAAAACTCAAATGAATGTCAAAAGATAAA